>NW_010235713.1:5786-34484 GCF_000690775.1 Eurypyga helias
GGCATATGAAAGAGGCTGCCAGCGGCTCAAGAAACGCATTGAAGGTCTGTGAGGAAGGAGAGGAATTGCCAGGATCCCATACCTTTTGTGTAGGCAGGGGGACCAACCCTTGAGCTGTTTCCAGATCCCCTTCACAACCTGCAGTCCGGCAGTGTTCCTGCCCGGACAGGCTGTGCTGCAGCGGTGGGGGCCAGCCACGCTGTTATTTGGTGGAGAGCTATGAGCGCTGGGACCCCACTACACACACCTGCAGCGTCCCACCATGGGACATGAGCAACCTGGAATTCTCCTCTAGAGGCATTGTTTATTGGCTGTGGATGTCTTTATTGCTGGGTGACAGAGGAGAAAATTCTCACAGGGATGGGATTAGCATTCTGCTGGCACTGGTTCTCTCTGGGCCCTCTCTGCTGAGGAGGCAGCCTTTCTTCTGGGGACAGGGTACTGCAGTTGGGGTAATATGGGTGGTTGCTCTCCAGTGCTTGTTTTCTGATGGCAGACGTGTCCCCGTTTTAGTGGTGGAAGGTCTCCAGGTTCAGATTCTGAAGCTGTTGCTGAACAACAAGGACAGGGGAGGGGTAAGTGCTTTGTGGTTCTTTTGCTGCTGCAGCTCCACGTCACAGGGCTTGTAAGGTACAGGTTTACCACCTGCTTTTCCTCCTGCCAGGGGGAAGCCTCCAGATACATCTTCCTAAACAAATTCCGCAAGTTTCTTCAGGAGAACGCTAGCAACAGAGGGGTGAGTCAGAGGGACAGCCTTCCCGCAAGCCTCACCCTGCGAGCTCTCTGGCACCTTTGGGTGGGAGTTCTTGCCCTTTTGGCCGGGCTGCTTCCAGCAGTAGATCAGCTGAAGTCTAGGTACGGCAGGGAGTGGGGAGGAGGGTGAAGATCTGAGGCTAGAAACTGGGCAGCTTATCCAAGTTCAGTGCAGTGATTTATAGGAAAGCATTTCTTGGGAACAGTCTTGGGTGGGAGCTGAACATCCACCTAAAACTTCTTGGGGAGCATGGCTGTGGAGTGCTCTGCCACAACTGGCCTGCTGGCTTTGGCATCCTCTTCCCGGCTTGGGTGGGGACTGCTCTTCTGGCCCTGGATCAGGCTGTTGGCCTGCAGCTTTGGAGGGTAGGATCCACTGTTGCAGGAAACCCTTTCTTCACCTGCATCTCTGTGTTCATGATCAGCCCCATCTTTCATGGTAGAGCATGTGGTATCCATCCTCTGTGTCAGACCACTTGGTTGTTTCATTGCCCAGGACCTTTTAGATGTGGAAACTGCTGCCTTGTCATCAGTGCTGGGCTCTCTCCCAGTGCAGGAAGCCATAGATGCTAGCACGGCTGAGAACACACAGTTTCTGCTTGCTCTGTGTGGCCACTGGGACTAAGATGCAATTTCACACCTGCCCTGATGCCTGAACTCTCATTCTTGCCCTAGAACTTAACTGTGTTGTGCCCGCCGGAGTACATGGTGTGCTTCCTGCACCGGCTTATCACTGCCCTGCGTTTCTTCTGGGATGGCCACAAGGCAAAGACCCCTGCCGTGCTGAGCAGCGAAGGTAAGGCCTGGAGGAGCAGCTTTGAAGGATTTGCTTCTTGGCAGTGCTCTCCAGGATACTGGAAATTTTGTGTTTCTCAAGGGTACTTGATCCTTCTGTCATCCTGTGTCTGTAGTTCCCAGTCACTCTGGGAAATGCCTGTGTGCAGATCTGTTCCAGTTAACATCCAGACCTGAGACTTGCAAGGGAGCACCTGTACCGTTTGCTAGTTCCCACTGTATGCTCTGGACCAGAGTCCAGTACTGATGGTGGGTTTGCAGGAGGGCAGCTCACTGACCCACAGTCAAAGTTTAGGGGAAGGTATTTGTCTGTTTTCATGGTTCCCAGACTGTGGGGTTAAGGAGAAAGTCAGTGCCAGTTGCTTTCCCACCCTCAACCCTTGTCTTGCTGTCCTGACACAATCTGCTTGGCATTCCCTTTTATTGCTTTAGGCTGACCCTTTCTCAAGAAAGGGCCTTACGGTCCCTGTGGGGAACTAAGGGACAGAGCTGGAGTAGCCAGGTGCAGAGCTGCTGGGTTTGGAAAGAAGGAAGTGCTGGGAGTCTTGTGATCGGTGTCACTTCTCTTTTTGCGTGGCTCTAGTGCTTGCTTCATCGTGGAAATCACCTCTGCCTTAATGACTTGAGCTTTTATGACCACAAAAATTGTCACCAAACGTGGGTCCAGGCAGGGCCCTGGTGTCTGTCTTAGGAAGGGCTACACATCTGCGTGGGTCCTGTGCACAGGACTCATGGAGAAAACAAATCTCCCTCTCCGCTTTAGAGGCGTATGTCCCTCCTCAACTCTTCTATAATGGGAAAGTGGATTATTTTGACCTTCAGCGACTCGGAGGTCTCCTGTCTCATCTCAAGAAGACTCTGAAAGGTGAGTGCTCTTATTTCCGATATCTGCATCCACATCCTGGCTGGAGTTCACCCAAGAGACATCCCCCAGAGGGAGCCATGAGTAATTAATTGTGATTAAATTCATGGAGGGGAGACTTGTATTTTAATGAGGTGCAAGTTACCCTGTAGAAAACACCATCCATCTTGGATGGAGCATCCTTTAAGTTAACAGTTTACTCTTTTATATCCCTGAATGTGGCCTGTGGCTGGTGGGTGGAAGGAGGTAGTCTGCTCCTGCTGCACCACAGCCAAGGGCTGGGAGCTCTCACAGTGTGAGAGCTATTCCCCAGTGTGTTTGCAAGATCAGGACCATTTTCCCTGTATCACGTTGATCCCCGGCTGTTCGAAATTAGATTACTTAACTTGAGAACCATGTAATCTCCTCTGGTGTCTCATCAAGGTCGTCTTGGCCAGCTTTAACGCCAGGGCTATGGACTAGAGGACACATCGTTCAGGCTTTGTACCACACAGCCATCAGTGCAGCCTTCCTTTGGTCTGGGAGTGGTTTCTGGCCTGAGTCTTGGAGGGGACCTGCTGTCCTAGTGACTTCAGGACATACCACAGGACAGCATTGAAGAGCTGAACGCTTAACAGATGGTCTCAGGCCCTGAGTTACCTCCCGTGGGCAAGTCCAGTTTGGCCCTGGCAGTTGTATCCTGGTTCCTCAGTTATTCTATTTGTTGCTGGTGGGACCAGGAACAGGAATGGTTCCCGGGTGAGCAGCACCCATCACTGCTTGGTCTCTGCTGTGTTAGCAAGGGCAGACCCGGTCCACCTAAGGAAGTTGGGAGGAAAGCGAGCTTGTTCTGAGGCAGCGTTCAGCTTCTCTGCTGCCAGGAAGGAGGGAAGAGAATGAGCCTAGGGCTGCCTTGTGTGAAGTGAAGGGTGATTCCTGCGTTCACAGCTGCTTTGGTGTGCTCTGTGCAGATGACTTGGCTGCAAAGGCCAATGTCCTTATCGACCCTGCGGAGCTGCAGGCAGTGACCATGGACGATCTCGATGAGGATGAAGAATCGGCAGCATCAGCAGCACAGGTGAGCCATATGCTGCTATTCACCCTGGTGCCAGGCAGCAAGCTCAGCCTCTGGCTAGAAAAGCTTTGCTTTAGAGGAAGGCAGTGTCTGGGCCATGATAGTAACCAGTCCATGGGCAACAAGATAAATGGCTGAATTTGCATGAGAGTCACTGGAGCAAGGTCCCAGATGCACCAGATTTGAGCAGCAAAATTTTAGTTGCTCTGCTCTCTCACTGCCCACTAATCTGAACATGCCCCCTCCCCTCCACGGTGGCTCATGGTGCTTGCATGTGAAAGGCTGCAAGGCAACTGCAGACAGAGCAGCTTGTTGCTGTGCAGATCTGCTGCTTGTACCTGGCAGGTGCCTCTAGAAGAAAGAATATCCATTGGCTAACCCAGTGTGGTAGGAAGGGTACCTGCTCACCTTCCAGTGGCCACTGTACCAGCACCCTTGCAGGGACAAGGGAGGAATAACAGGCAACCAAACAGCTAGGACTGTTTCTCTCTTCATTTCGTTTCAGTCTCAGCGTCCGTCTGCCGCCCTGGCCATTGGGGGACCTCTTGCCAGACCTGGCTGGCTCAGCTCCCCCACCTTGGGCCGTGCCAACCGCTTCCTCAGCACGGCAGCTGTCAGCCTGATGAACCCGCGGCGGCCTCTTGGCACCTTGGAGAAGATCAAAGTGCGCACACTAAGTGTAGAGCAGCGGACAGAGGAGGACAGTGAGTACTGCTATGTGGTAGTGTGGCCCAGGTGGTCCCTGGGAGAATGGCACCTTCCAGCCCCCAGTTCTCTCAAGAAGAATGCAGTATATTTGCTCTCAGCATTGCTCCTTCCCATTCCCAGGGCATGCTGACACCCACAAGTCCACAGTTAATCACCTGAACATGACACTTGTGACGCTGTCACTCTCTGCTTGTAAGAAGATGCTGCCTAGGTTCTGGCAAGTGCAGGGAGGTAGTTCAGAGACAGCTGTAGCCACACTTGCCCTGAATGCAGATCAGATGGGGGATGACATGTGCAGTAGCAGCACTGTTGCTGTTGGGGCCGGCCAGGCCTCCAAAGCACATACAGGGCTTGAGGAAGTGGGACTTTCATGGCCTGGGTCTGTTAGAGCAGCTCTGGATGTCAGCCTGGTGCAGGCAGGGAGACGGGAATGGTGTGTTAGTGTATCTAGTGAATGGCATGGGCTGGGAAGGAGCACTGTGTTACAGACACCGCGGGGCTTTGGCTTCACAGAGGTGTAGGCAAGAAGCTGAGGTGCCAAAATGCCGTGCTGAGAACTTCTCTCTTCTCTTGGGGATGTATTTGCAGTTGAAGGCAGCCATGGAAACGAGGGTCTCTTACTGGGCAGACCCCCAGAGGAGCCGGACCAGCCCATCACAGAGAACTCCCTCCTGGAAATCCTCGATGGGATAGTGATGATGTACAACCTCAGTGTCCACCAGCAGCTTGGGAAGGTAAGTGGCACACACTATGCAGGAATCCATTTCCCCAGCCTCCACGCTTCTACACTGACTCTGTTTTCTGCTTATTTAGTGACTGTATGCCCTTTCCTTCTCCTTCTAACCCCCATGGGGGATCTGGTTGCATGCTTATGTGTCTAGGGAAAAAAATACCCTCATTTATTGTTGGAATCTTCTTGTTTTTCAGATGGTTGGTGTGTCAGATGATGTGAATGAATACGCCATGGCACTGAAAGACACAGAGGAAAAAATCAGCCGCTGCCCAAAGAGGGTAAGTGTCTCTGGACTCCCAGCTTCCTTCTCTGGTAGTGCCTCAGGATCTGGCAGAAAGGGTGAAGCGCAGTGGGTGGTTTCCAGCCTTGGAGCAGCCAATGTCTTGGATGGGGTAGTGACCCTTGCCTGTTGCTGGCAGCCATGGTTCATACTGTGCCAGCCTGTTATACCACTGCCTCAAGAAACAGAGACATCAAAGCAACCACTTCAGCTTCTCCCAAAGAAGCCGTAGCAGTTTGCAAACCTCCATATGCTGCAGACACCTCGGAGCCAGTCTCCTGGGTTAGGGACCTTCCAGTGCTGGACTTGAGACACATCTATCCTATTCCAGCTGTCAGAGACTGACTGTATCTGATGATGCATTTAAAAAGTATCCCTGACAGCAGCTGACCACACTGGACCTGCATCTGCATCATCTGAGACTGATAAGTGCTCTTTATAGCACTGCTTTCCACTCCTTCCACAGAAGGGCTGCTGACCCCTTTCCCTCCTGTCAGTACTCCCTAACTAGCCCCAAGGCGGTATTTGCTTTTGCATTGTTTGTCCAGCTCTGAAAAAGGATGCTATAAATGGCAGTGACACCTGCCCTCACATCTCTGCACTCTTTTCAGAGGAGAGACATCCATGAGGAACTCCTGAAGAGCCAAAAGGTCTTCTCCGAGAAGCTCAATCACCTAAGTCGACGCCTCGCCTGGATAAATGTCACCATTTATTCAAAGGTGAGCAGGAGCATAATGTGAGCACGGAGGAGGCCAAGCAAGTGAGCCTCTGCATCCGTGCTGCTCGGCTCACATGTCACAGGTGTTGTTTTCCCTGGCGTTGGAGCAATGCTGATGATCTCTGGGTGGTTTTTTTCCCTTCTTGTGCATCAGAGACTGATTCCTAGGCCCGGACACCCTCCTGTCTACGACTTGGTCCCGTAGAGTTTGTTAGGATTCAGACCAGTCTGTTCTGAGGTGTGTGTGGTGTCATAGGCTTTCCCTTGGAGCATCAGACCTCTGCACCACAGCCAGAAGGGTGCTGAGCAATGGGAGATTGAGTTCTCTGGGCATGTCTAGAGGGTAGAGGCTACTGTGAACCATTTCCCTGAGCTGGGCCTCACTAATGCTGCCCCTCCCGAATTCTGCAGAATCCAGGCCTAGGGTTTATTTTATTCAGGTGTTCTCCCCTTCTTCACTTGGTTCCCACGTAGGGAGAGTGCATTCTGCATTTAGTAACACAGTGATTTTTTGGACAGGTTGTCCCCTCTTCCCTGCATTCACCATTTTCCGGGATAAAGTCTCTGGTCTGTTTTCTTATGAGCAGTTTGTGCTGTTGTGCTCCACAGATCTCCTCTTCCTGTCTCCCCTTGCACATTGCCGTGCCCCGTCTGTGTTTGTAGCCTTTTTGTGCTGGGGAGGAAGACACGTTTCCCTGAACGTGCAGTGGTAGCAGGGTCTCTGCACATGTCCCAGGATGGAAACAGGGAGGGGAAGAGCAGTAGTTCCCGTGAAGACGCCTGGCAGTGCTGCAGTGGCAGATCCTGACTCACGCGCTCTTTGCTCGTCCCCTCCTTCCCTCAGAGCAGGATTGCAAAGCGCAGTGTTGCGCCGCAGAAGCTCTCCAGCTGCATTAGCGTAGCCTGCGCTTGCCAGAAAATAAACCTTGCCTCCCAGACTGCTCTCGAAAGGCGGAGGGGCATTACCAGTGTGCACTGCAGGTAGCGCTGCGATGGCCCGTTCGGAAACACTGATGGTGTCTCTAGGTGATCTGTTGTCGTATTAAACACCGGTGTCTGTTAACCACCTCCATCAGACTGCGGTGTCACCTTTCTGGGTGAATCAGCAGCGTCTGGGAGTGAAGGTTGCAGCCTTGCATGCCTGCCTTGGTCTGCTTAGCCGGCAGAGAGAGCAGGTCCCTAGCTGGCTCAGGCTGTGAAATGTGCCCCGGGAGCCGAGCTTGATCGCTCTGGAGAGAAATGTGGCTGCACAGAGGAGCTTGTCCATACTGCCTGTACCTTCAGGGCTCCATGTCGCAGCCATCACAGGTCCCTGCTGCTTCCCAGTGGAGACATCCACTCAGCAGGCTCCTCCGTCCCTGGGACTTGGACGCACTGGAGGGACACATCTGTGCGAGTGTTGCAGGCACTGCTGATGCTGGGGGAGAGAAAGAGACTGGTTCTGTCCAGGGGTGAAGTCCTGCTCTGTGCTGAGATGTCAGAGCACTGAGAGGCTGCTCCTTCCTCAGGGGAATGAGTCACTAGTTCATTCTGAGCTGAGGGACTCAAGGTTAGACGAAAGGGAGCACTACAGCTTAAAAACACTCTTAGTTTTAAAGTAGATAATCCCATCTTCAAAACATCCCTGTGGGAAGACCATTTCAGCATATTTTATTAGAATGCTGTATTTTATCCACCACACTGTGGGTAATCACATCTTTATATCCTCTTGGTGTAGGCTTTCTCCTAGGTTGGTAATACCTGAGGTGACATTTTGAGGTTATGAAGTCTTAATAAAACCAAATGCAGATTCCTTTACCTTAATGTTGTCTGCACAATTGCTTTTTGTCACGAAAGCAGCAGCTGAGCCGAGCTGCATGTCAGTGTTGAGAGAAAGATGTCTTTTAGTCAATTTAGTTGATTGACACTACTTAATCTGATTTACAGAATAAACTCATATAAGTCTCCAAAGATGGTAGCCACGCACTTTAGAAAAGCCACTAAGCAAATGAAATCACTTACCGGCACCTCTGATTTTATGTTTTTTTAATTACAAGTATAATCCTCCTCTATCTATTTTTATGCAAATTGTTATTGCTTTTGATATTTCTTGGCATTGCAGGATATGAAATAATATTTCCTCTTTTTACAGCTTTGTTGGTGCTGATTTTTATAGCTTAAAGTTATGTAGAGGCCCTTAAATTTCCTGGCTTTAATTTAGGACCCCCTGACTTTTGCTAAGAGAAGCAAGAGGCTGGTGTTCCTCAGGACAGTAAGTCTGGTTGAGTGGCTGGCACAGATTCTGAAAGGCTGCGGCCGCCTATTGCAAAGATCTGAGTTGGTATGAGCTTTCAGCCTGTTCTCCTTTAACTCCTATGAAGGACCAGCTTTCTTTCCAGCAGATTGATGCTGGCTTTGCTAGTGCCTGCTTCCTTCAGCCCGTGTACTCGGAATAAAAACTGGCATGCCCTGTTTTATGGTCAGGCCTGTGTAGTCAGATGCACCCTACCAAGGAGCAGCTCCTGGGGGGTTTCAGGGCTCAGTGAGGCAATGCCACGGTTGACCTGATGTCACGTTGCGGATGGTCATGCTCTGAGCTTGACGTTGGTGTAGATATCTCCGATCTTTCCTTCCACCTGACGCTTCTGTAGCTCTGTGGAAAGACCAAATGGCACAGGTCTGGTTAACGAACTTAGAGCGGTGGTCTGAGGAACACCTCGGACATGGAGATGTTTCTGAGGTCTGAGCGTGGTGCTGACTTTTATGATTCTCCAAAGAGAAGCTGGACAAAACTCAACGGGGATTGTTGTGTTCTCTTTGGCAGGAGAAGATGCAGGACATATATTGGCTGCTGCGAGTGTGCATCCGCACCATTGAGCATGGAGACAGGACGGGCTCACTTTTTGCTTTCATGCCCGAGTTCTACCTCAGTGTGGCGATGAACAGCTACAGCGCACTCAAGAACTACTTCAGCCCCGTAAACAGCATGGAGGAACTCCCAGGTGAGGGGATGGGGAGGCTTTGCTAATCCTGGCCTGAGAAAGTCTAAAGCAAGCCACATCCTTATGCTGAAATCGTGGTACTTGGGCATAGAATCATAGACTCACAGAATGGTTTGGGTTGGAAGGGACCTTAAAGATCATCTAGTTCCACCCCCCCTGCCATGGGCAGGGACCCCTTCCACTAGACCAGGTTGCTCCAAGCCTCATCCAGCCTGGCCTTGAACACTTCCAGGGATGGGGCATCCACAGCTTCTCTGGGCAACCTGTCCCAGGGCTTCACCACCCTCTCCAGGAAGAATTTCTTCCTGATACCTAATCTAAACCACCCCACTTTCAATTTAAACCCATTACCCCTTGTCCTGTCACTACAGGCCCTTGTAAAAAGTCCCCCCCAGCTTCCTTGTAGCCCCTTCAGGCACTGGAAGGTGCTATAAGGTCTCCCCAGAGCCTTCTCTTCTCCAGGCTGAACAAGCCCAACTCGCTCAGGATTTCTCCACAGCAGAGGGGCTCCAGCCCTCGGAGCATCTCCGTGGCCTCCTCTGGACTCGCTCCAACCGGTCAATACCCTTCTTGTGTTAAGGATATCCTTCTTATATTATCTCTTGTGCTTCATCCCTTCTGTACCCTTCCCTGGCTGTGATGTGCTGTACCAGTGCGTTGTCTGTGTGCTGTGGGGCAGGTGCCAAGTGCTGTTCCTCGAGTAGGTACCCCTTGCTGAGTTTAGGCAGGGAGCCCGTGCCTTGCCCAAAGCTGTTGCAGGGTAGGCTGTAGTGAAAATCACCGGCAGCTATGGATTTTGTTTCCAAGGAGGCTGGAAGATGTGATTACCCTGGGAGTGCATGCCACTGCCTGCTGGTCTCTGGGTGGTGGAAAACATGCTGTGAGTGGAGGAATTGGGACTGCTTTCAAATCCCCCAGGATTTGGACATGTTCCTATGGAGATGACCACCCACTTAATGACAGTCTGTGTTCAGGTGTATTCCCTCCATGCACGTTCTGTGCTTCTCCTGACTAATTGATCCCAGCAAGCTCTTAGCAAATTGTTCTGTGTTTTCCAGGGCCCGCAAAGGTAAGAAGAGCTTCTGTTCCCACCAACGAGACATAGCTGAAGTGTTCACATCCATTAAGTAGGGGCTGTGTCTGCTGTTCAGGGAGCAGTAGAGTTAAGTGTTTTCTTAAGTTTTCTTCAGGGCTTGCAGGCTGGACATGGCTTTTCTGCATAGATCTAGGGTGTTCTTTGGGTTGCTCAGCCTCTTCTGCAGCACTGGGCATCTTTCCCTTGCTGTCCAACTCGGCTGCAGGCTTTTATCTTTCTCTGAGTAACTGCTTAGGACTCTGCAGACTGAGGCAAGAAGCTCTGTTGGAGAAAAATGTGCCTTCCCATCTAGACAAAACTGCAAAGTTAGCTGCAGAAAAAATGAATCCCATGGCCTGTGCCATGTCCACAGTAATGCTGGGAATGCAAGGCTGCCTGTCAGGCTGTTGGCATGACCCCTGATCCCTCCTTCTCTTTGCAGGCTACGAAGAGACCCTGATGCGCCTCGCTGCCATCCTGGCCAAGCATTTTGCTGACTCGAGGATCGTGGGCACGGGTAAAGCTGCACTCCTCCACTGGGGGGTGATAGTGGTGCAGGCCTGGCCAGTCCCACTGCCAGGTCACCAGGCTTCTGTTGGGATTACCTGCTGAATCTGTTGAGTGCTTTATGCCTCCACATACAGAGGCTGGGCACTGCCCTTGTCCAGTGTGTCCTGCTTATTCCAGGGTTAGATACATGACCTAGGTTACCCTTTTGGGAGCAGGACTTGTGTCCCAACTACTTCCATGTCAAATCTGGGTTGCTTCTTAGCTACCTGAGCATAGGCACGCTCTCCCCAACAACCTGGACACCGAGCCTCTGCAAGTGCGAGTCAGTCCCTCCTCGCCTCTGGTGCTCAGGTGCTCCCTGGCATGCTGCGTGTCCTTTGGTGCCTGGCTTAGCCCCTTCTCGTTCCTCCACAGACATCCGGGACTCCTTGATGCAGGCGTTGGCCAGCTACGTGTGCTACCCCCACTCGCTGCGTGCTGTAGAGAGGATCCCAGAAGAGCAGTAAGTGCTGCCCTGCCTGTTCCTGGAGAGCTGGAGCAGTGCTGGGGTGGTGGCAAGGCTGGATAGGGAACAGGTGGGCTGCCAAGCATCACCAAAGGTCCGGGAGCTGCAGCAGAGTTGGTTCAGGGAGCCTCCCATCACCCCTGTACCAGTGACTTTGCTCTGTCCCAGTTCCTTGGGTCCTACTATGAACCATAGAATGGGTTGGGTTGGAAGGGACCTTAAAGCCCACCCAGTCCCACCCCCTTGCCGTGGGCAGGGACCCCTTCCACTAGACCAGGTTGCTCGGAGCCTCATCCAGCCTGGCCTTGAACACTTCCAGGGATGGGGCATCCACAGCTTCTCTGGGCAACCTGTCCCAGTGCTTCACCACCCTTTCCAGGAAGAATTTCTTCCTGATATCCAATCTAAATCTGCCCAGTTTCAATTTAAACCCGTTACCCCTGGTCCTGTCACTACAGGCCCTGGGTCCTGTTCCATCCCCTGTCCCCAAACCCTTTGCGGCTGACCGGTGTCTGTCATCTGGCAGGCGGATCTCCATGATGAAGAATCTCCTGGCTCCCTATGAGCAGCGACCCTGGGCACAAACCAACTGGATCCTCGTCAGGCTGTGGCGGGTGAGTGTCCTGCACCCCTGTCCCTCTCAACATCTGGGGCTGGTTGGACACTGAACATTTCACCTTCCAGTAGCAGCATAACCCAGCTCTTTTCCAGCCTCTAAGACCTTTCCTTCTCTCTTGTACCAGGGCTGTGGCTTCGGGTACAGATACACGCGGCTCCCACACCTGCTGAAAACCAAGCCCGAGGACGCCAGCCTCCCCAGCCTGCAGAGTGAGTGGGGTGGGGGACTGGCACTCAGGGTGATGACGGGTGGTGAGGAAGGACTGGCCTCATCCCCAGCAGCCATCCCTGCTGTGGGCCAGACCAGCTGGTGAGATGGCTGCTGACGCCGGGGGATCCTAGCCAAGGATCCAGGCCTGAGCTTTTTTAGCCAGCATTGACTTTCCTGGACATCCCCAGTTTATCTGCACTGGCTGGTGACTCTTACATGCTGGGTGGTGGGTTAGATCCATCCCAAGGAGGGGTTCTGCACTTCAAAGGAGAGGTAAGAGGCCCTCACCAGAGCTGTACCCCAAAACATAGGGCTGGGAGAAGGCTCTCAGATGTCTGCAGTGAGCATCTGCCGTGGGAAGAGTTGGCGAGTATGCCACACAGTAGTTACCCTGTAAGAGGGAGCGAGTGTCTGAAGGCACTGGACAAGTTTGCAAGCAGGGAGTCTTTTAATCAGACATCTAAGAGCCTGGCAGAGCCTGTCCTGCCTTTGGCATGGCAGTTTGGTTCTCAGCACTGTTGCTGAACTGAGGGGTGCCTCAGCCTTGTTGCAGCTGAGAAGGATGTGGAGAGGAGAAGGTACCTCTCTTGTGCTGAAGAACATCCCCAGCTTCACGCTAGTAGGGCCTGGGCCTGTCTGGGTACATTCCTGACCTCCTTCTGCTGTGGGAAAGGCTTTGTGCCAGACCTTGCCCCTGGAGAGCTGCCCAGGGATGGGGGACAGGGGGTGTTGCAACCTGACATGGGGAGGCAGGCGCTGATCCCTGTCCAGTGGGGAGAGCTGCCTCTTTGTTTTAACACCACTCTTTTTCTCTCTCCTGCCCATGGGTCCCCAGGAGATCTCTCTGTTGCTAGTTTCCAGAGTAAGTTTGTTGTGTGCCCCTCTCTTGTCTGGTGAAGTAGCTTTAGAGAGCTCCCTCCTTCCTCTCTTCTGTCTAGAGTGACGCTTCTTTTGGTGGGGCAGAGAGCTTCACACAACGATCGCTTTTCTCGGCTACATCCCTGGGAGGTGCCAGGGGGATTGGTGCCCACGTGGTAGTCTCTCAGGCTGTATCACGGACCCATCCTTCCAGCTGTTTTATCGGGGTTACCTCTGGGATCAGAGCCCAACCGCATCCTTGGAGGACAATGGGGAAGCCCTGGTACACACCGAGGAGGGACCTCACGCCTGTCCCCTCGCCATCCTACCGCACAAGAAGCCCTCAAGTGGCTGCTGCCAGTCCTGTGGGGTGGTGATTGAGCTCCCCACATCCCTGGGAGCTTTGGGGTAGAGGCAGAGCTCCTCGGCTTTCAAGGCCTCTCTCCATCCATCTCCAGGTGGCTCCACGCAGTCTGAGCCCGGAGTGGGCTGGGCTGGCTACTGGGGACTTGCTCCTGGGATTGCTATTTTAAGGCACAACTGAATCAATAATGAATGCTGATTTAATTGAAGAGGGACATAGGACTCAGAGGTGTCCTTGAGATGCTGCCCAGGGAAGGAAGAGGACATGACCCCCCGCCTTCCCACCCATCAGTCTTCGCCTTGTTACAGTTTGAGCATTGGCAGGGACAAGGGGACAAACTGCTGAGCTGAAGGAAATCCCTGTTTGTCTGGCTCTGCTTCTGCAGGCCAGTCTGAAGGGAGCCTGGGCCTCTTCTCTGGTCCTCCAGCCTTGTCCTGCTTTGGGGATGCTTCCCCGGAGGACTCTGCACAGGCGGCGGGGTGTGCAGGCGCTGCCTCGCAGTATCCAAACGTGCAGAGCGCCTGGTCGTCCCTGCTGCGGTTTGCCTGTGCTCACGATGGTGAGCAAGAGATGGCTGCCTGGCTCAGCCCAGGGAAGGGGAGAGGCTCAGAAAGGCCACATGTGCTCCTGCCTGCCCCGACTTGCTCCTTAGCCGTGCTGACACCAGACAGCTCTCCCGCAGGCAGGGCTCTGCTCCAGTTTGGCTCCTGAGAGCAGAGGGGGGCTCTGTTCAGAGGCAGGGGCAGTTCTGGTGGGTGGCTGCTGTAGGAACTTGTTTTGCTTTCGTGGTGTCTTGCAGGCAGAGCTGGGTGTTGTTCCGGCACACACACAGCAAGCAGCAGCAGTGGCCCTGTGCCAAGCCCAGCCTGTCTTGCTTTTACTGAGCTGCAGGGTGGCTTCAGGTTGCACCACAAGGCTCCTCCGCCCCAGGCCCTCTGCCCACACATCGGCCAAGCAGTGGAGGGTAGGTGGATGGGACCATGAGTTCATCTAGCTGAGCTCTTGTGCAATGTGGGCCAGAGAGTTCACCCACATCCCCTTTTCAAGTCCAGCAAATTGCCTAAGCCAAAGAGGTCTTTCAGGAAGAAATCCCATCTTGGTCTGACAACACCAAAAGCATCAGCTGGTGGCAGTTGAACTGTTCAAGCCCTTGTGATGGTGGTTCCTCACCCTCAGAAATAAACCCAGCACTTTTTCCTGATGGGAATGTACCTAACCTCATCTTCCATCTTCCACTGCTGCTGCTCTGCCTTTCTCTGCTGGGTTAAACTCTGCAGGTTGTAACATTTTATTCTTCAAAAGCGCTTGTGTACCAGCGGAGACTCACTTCGTGGTCCTTTTTCATGCTGAAAAGAAGGGGTTTTGCTTTTCTGTGAGCCCCGCTGTTGACCCTTCCCATGTTTTTAGCAGCCCCAGAGGTGCCAGTGTCATGCTGGCTCCAGCGCCTCCCTGATCTGCCGGTCACAGAGCCAAAACTTGCATTAGCCTGTTTGCCAGCGCTTCGCTTTGGAGGCGCGCGCGGGTCCCAGCCGCATGCTGGGGCATCCTGACCTTGTTGCACTCGACCTTATTGACATCTCATTCTCTGAAAGCCGCTTGCTTTCCTTCCGCCTCACCCTGCAACCTTCCCTTTGGTCCTCTCTAAATACAGCTTAGAACAGGCGGAGTTTACCAGTAGCATGGATCGCTGCATCCCCAGCATCCCTTCTTCACTGCTGTTCCATCGGCCCGACAGCCACTGCGCAGCAGCTGTTTCACGTCTGCATCTGGATCCTTTCAAAAGCTCAGATTTGCGTTGGGTGGAACAGCTTTGCCCCTGAATTTGGTCCATTTTGGGCTTTCCCCCTCCGTGCTCCCAGTTCTACTCTAAGTGCTGCAGCATCCAGAGCCCCCCTTGGGCTGCTGACCAAGGAGTCTCACAAATAGCCCCACTGTAAATCTTCCCGGGTCATTAGCGAACTATTAAGTACATCATTATCTTCCTGTGGTGAAAGTACATGACCCTGCTTCGTGACAATTATCTAGCAGGAGCACTTATTGAAGGTTTCCACGTTGCCCGCTTCATTAATTTTTAACTCTCTCTAGTGTGAGCCTCTGCTATTGTCAGACTTTCTCCCCTTACTGCTTTTTTTTAATAATTCTGTTCGATTTTGTTCCTGTGGTTGAAGAAACTTTTCATGTAGCCAGTTTAGTCATGGTTTCTCTTGTGTCTCCTCCATCTATTACCCCTTTTCTCCTTGCTTTCATCCGCTGCTGACTGTCTTTGATCATGTTCACTTTGCCTTTTACGTCTTAACTTACGTCTTTGCTTCATCCTGGTCTCAGTGCACCTTTCCACCCTTGTTTGCTGTGGCACTGGGGCTTTCTGGCTGCCTAATAATCTTCTTCAAGAGCTCTGTCTTTTCATTCACTGTTTTCCCCCCACCTAGATAGGGGTTTTTTTCCCCCCTCTGACCATTTTGGTTATATTTTTGCGGGGAAGTTTCTGTTGTGGAAGCATCGGCTACATCTCTAACCGCTTGGGGCCATGCTCTGCTGCCCACATTAAATGTATTGAGGTCATAATTTCTGGCCTTGGAAAACCACCGATTTCTGTTCCAGTGACTGATCTTTATCTGTTGTCATGAAGGCTAAGCCAAGATTGAGTGGCTTGTGTATTAAGGAGTTACGGGTTTTAGAAACACTAACGACATCCTATTGCCAAGATCAAGAAATAAGCACATCGGTGAGTATCCGGACTCCCGATGGAATGACATCCCTGTCTGAAACGGCACGCATAAGGGCAGTGAGAACTGACATGTGAGGAGTTGGGTGGAAATGCCTCAGCAAAGGTGAACTTCTTGCAGATTAGGATGAACACCTAACCAGGGCTAGGTTTCTGGATACCGCTGATTATTGCCCTGTGGAGAACCTGATGTGGGAACCCCTGCAAGGGACAAAGGTGCTCCTGCTGTAGCCCAAGGCTCATTCTTTATGTTGCTTTCAAAGAGCAGCAGCGATCGCAGTGTCTTTAGAGTCTGAATCCTCTTGGGAACAAAAAAAGCCAAGAAAACCCACTGTTTCTTGGTGTTAGCTTAAAACCTTAAGAAAACTACGTAACTGTGGAGAAGTTTGACAAGAGGCACCACTTTTTAATGCTTTTATAGACTGGCACAGTTTTTGCCAGCAGCAGGGAAAGCATTTGAGAACCTAGAATTGGAGATTTGGAGCAAATTCACACCGCTTACTGGAAAAAGACCATGAAGAAATAGTCATTGGCGAAAAATTAGAATGAAGCAAGTTATTACAAGCATAAGAGCATCCTTCAGAAAGCCAAAGCTGCCTTCAAATGAGAGGCACTTTGGCTGGACAATTCACGTTGAGATCAGTCCTGACTTGAAATGTTGGTACAAGAAGCTTTGGTGACAGACCAACAGGACTTCTCCTGCCTCTTGAATACGATCAGGGTTTTGTTCCAGCCCTCAGATTTCTCAGATGCCTCTAGCACATTCAACAAAGCCCCTTGTTTAGTGTCATCTCCAAATTCTGTAAGCATGTGCTGTGCCCCACCGTCCATCGCTGACAGGAAAGACAACAAAGTGGGCTCCAGTGTTGACTCCTGGGCTTCTCCGCTTCCCCCTTGTGACCATCAAGTTCTGAGGATCTTGAACTATAATTCTTACAGAAGAGTTATCCTTGACCTGTCATCCTATTGTAATCTTTTGGAAAATACCAGCCTGATGCCCAGTCACAGGAACAAATGACACAACAGCAATTATGAGCAAGGAAAACCAGAATCAAACCAAACCACATTATCCCTCTGTGCAAATCTGCCACGCACTTGTGGTCTGGATGCTGCATGCGCTCCTGATTCCACCTCTCCAAAGAAAATGTGGGAGAACCGGCAAGGCTCAGGGAGAGACGGTGAAGGGGCCAAAGCTGTGACAGTTTCTTTATGGGAAACTGCACAGGCTGGAGCTGTTCCCACTGGAAACACCATCATAAAGGTCTGGAGTCATGGCTAGCTGGAGGCAGTGACCGGAGAGCAGCATCTCTGTCTCTCCTGCCAGATGGAGGGGGCTATGAAGAACCAATATCATCAAATAAAGGGAATAGGAGCCAAGCACAAATCCAGACTCTTCCCACTGCACCCAATTTAGCTGTGAAATGTTGCTCCAGGACACTTTCAGTGCTAAAGGCTTACACAGTTTCAGGGCACTGGGCGAGAAATCCACCGAGGATCACTAAATACATAAAAAGGGCATCTGGCTTGGGCATTCCCTGAGCCATGTGTAGCCAAGAGCTGGGAAGGTACTTGCGGGTGGGAGTAGGACATCAAAAAACCTTTGTTGTGATGAAACCCCTCCCAAAGATGTGCTTTTAGGCAGGATCAAAGCCAGGATCTTGGGCTGCCCGAAGTGATTATGCACTGTGAGACATCAGAGCGTGTCCTCCATAAGATCAGAAGCTCATTGTGCTTGCTAGTGGGTATTTACAGAAGAATTTATCCCATTCCCATTTGAGCTGATGGTCTCCTGCCATCCCTTGCTGGCTTTGCTAATCACAGCTAGCAATCTGCCTCTAGTTACCCCTTGCTTCTTGATCCCTAGGGATGTGATGGAGGTCGCCCCATGTTTCCTTTGCCCGTGCTGGCCTTCTGAGCAGACTGCCATCCCAAAGACCTTCAGCAGTCACAGCATGGCTTATTCCTCTGGGAGCTACAGTGCCAGTTCTGCCAGAGTTCCCACCTGCTCCCACTCACTAACAGCTTCTAGTAGAGGGAAAAGTAGTTGCATTTTTTTTTCTTATTCTTGGTAAATCTGTTAGTTTCTTTCTCCAAGCCCTGACATTCAGTCTGTGGATTGAACTGTGGTACCCTTTCCGGCAAGAAGCATCCGTCCCATTTGTGCCCCCCTCCTTTCCCTGCCTGTCCGTGGGGACCAATGCCCTGTGCAGCCCTGGCTCTGTGTTTCCCTGCTGCTGGGTCTGACTCCATTTGTGCTCTTGACAGGGAAAAAGTCGAGCTGCCACGTACCATGGGGCTGTGTCTGTGCTGGGGCTCAGCCTGCCCTGAGAGCACGGGCAGCCCTGCCTGAGCCTGCCAAGGGCAGAGACCAGCCCCAGCTCCATGCAGAAGTTTCTGAGGAGCGGTATTTGCCAGGAAGGCCCCTTCCGATGTGGGCAAGCAGGCACAGCCACGTGAGGCCAGGGATGGCTGTGCTGGCTCCGGGCAACAGCTGCCACACTGCTATCGGGAGCAATTAATGCTGAGCTGAGTGTTGGCCTCTGCAGAGCCAAGCGGGAAGGATGGTGAGCTGCAGGGCAGCGCTCCCGTGCACGTGGGCAGCAGTAAGCACGCAGGGCTCTTCCCTGGTTAATTCAGGCTGGCATTGCAAAAAAGTGCTTGGAGGCCTGACAAGCAAGATCTCTGCTCATACTAGTCCTTGCCCACTGCCCGCGGCTGCTCCAGGCCCCGGCCACTGAAGCTGTCGCTGTCTGGTTTCAGAGCCCTGTCCCTCCACCTTGCTGCAGCGACACATGGCAGACCTGCTCCGCAGCGACCGTGACCTGGCTCCCAGCTTCCTCAACAGCGTCCTCAACCAGCTGAACTGGGCTTTCTCCGAGTTCATTGGCATGATTCAGGAGGTGAGTGTGCCACGGGGTCTGGCCCTCGATGGGTGCCTGTGTCCTACACGCAGCGAGGTTCAAGGCACAACTCTTGCGGTTGGGAGTGCAGCGATTCCTCGGCATGCATGGGAGCTGAGCTGGGCTGGGGGGTCATGTCCTTCCTTTGGGGAAGGGGCACCTTGTTGAGCTCTCTCCCTTGCTTGGCAGATCCAGCAGGCAGCAGAGCGCTTGGAGAGGAACTTTGTGGACAGCCGCCAGCTGAAAGTGTGTGCCACCTGCTTCGACCTGTCGGTCAGCTTGCTCAGGGTGCTGGAAATGACTGTTACGCTGGCACCGGAGATCTTCCTCGACTGGAATCGCCCATCGTCAGAGCTCCTGCTTCGGAGGCTCGCCCAGGTATCATCCTTTCATGAGCTGTGAAGAGCTGTACTCGGCAGGGGCATGGGGGGCCCTCGGCCCTCTCTCCAGAGGTGCTGTGACACGGGGGCTCCTCCTGCAAATGCTGGAGTATTTAACGCAGCTATGGCAAACCCAGCAGCTGCAGAACAAGTGGTGCTTCCTAAAATCGCTGCGTGTCAACTGCTCCCCTCCTTTGCAACTAGTCTGGCCACAGCTGATTTCTACCTCGACCAGGGGGAAGGATGATGGCCCCTTAAATCTTCTGCAAAGGAGCTGTGGCCAGTTTCTTCCACCCAGTAAATGCTGCATGCTCCTGTGACAAGCAGTGCCATGAAATCCAGAGGGGAGGTATGGCACATCTTAGCAGGAGCTGTAGAGAGCATAGCTGGCTTCACAGGGAATTTCATAGAATCATAGAATGGTTTGGGTTGGAAGGGACCTTAAAGATCATCCAGTTCCAACCCCCTGCCATGGGCAGGGACACCTTGCACTAGACCAGGTTGCTCAAAGCCACATCCAGTCTGGCCTTGAAGACATCCAGGGATGGGGCATCCACAACATCTCTGGGCAACCTGTTCCAGTGCCTCACTACCCTCTCTGGAGGGAATTTGCCACAGTGTTTGGGACGGCATCTTGGTCTTTTATCCCACGGTCTTAGACTGTGGTACCAAACACCTCCACTTCCCTGCCAGGGTTGACTGGGACAGTCCCATTCCAACCCACAACACCCCTTACGCTCCAGTGAATTAGGCTCTGTTGTAAAGCATGAGCAGCCCTGGAAAGTCCTGGGGTCTCGCAGCTGCTCTTGCACGAGCCAGCGTGGTGCAGAGCAGTCACATATACCTTACCTATACCCCAGGGGTGGTTGCTCCAAAGGTTGAGGCTCAGGGTGCTGAGAAGATGAGGCAAAGCAAGACACAGTGGGGTCTAGTGTGGCAATCTTGAGGGAAGTGCTCAGCATGCGATCCTGGGATCTTCCCTGTGTGAGGAGGAAAGCGAGGGGCCCTTAACAGGTCGTTTAGGCAAGCTGGGGAATAGCCACAGAGTGCAAGGTGCTGTGGCATCTCCCTCATCTCCTGATGCTGCCACGAAGCTGCACCCCACTGCCAAACGTGCCCGCAGAGGGGTGCAGAGTTCTGTTTTCCATGCTTGAGGTTGACAGGGAGAGGGATGCTGCATCTGAGAGCCAGTGCACAGCGTGCAGCAGTTGTGTCAAGCCTGGAGCAGTCCCTGCTTGTCCCACTGGGGGTTTGGGTGAGAGCTAATGGTGGCTAATTAATACAGCTGATTCCTTCTGTGCTGGTCATAGGCAGAAATCTCTGCCTGTGGTGATCCTCTGTCAAGCAGAGAAGCAGACTGCTCTCTGCTTCACCCCACTGACACAGCTTCTGCCCAGCAGCAGCTGCCAGCTTACTTTTCATGGGCTGTGGCTGTCCTAGGGACTATAGCTTCTGCTTCCCAGGAGCTTTTATCCACAGAATTAGCTTGGCATCTGCAGATTTAGGTTGAAGATGATGAAATTCAGGTGTCTTGACCTCAGACTAACTCTTCCCTGGGAGGTTTGGCTCTGGTAAAACCACTGTAGTGTGGTGCCACCTCCCTCTGTGCCAGGGCCAAGCTAGGACTGCTCTGCGAGCCTCCCTCCATGCATCCACCAGCTCCCTGGGTGCCAAGCCTGAGCTCTCAGGAGATGCTGCCCCAAAGCATACCCTTTGGATGCTGCTCACAGGAAGGCGCATCCAGAAAATACAAACCCTCTGTGCTTTTCCCTCCACAGCTCTTGAACCAGGTAGTGAAAGCTGAAAGGAACTTGTTTGACAGAGTGGTCAACCTCCGTCTGCCAGGTAAGTCCGTGCATTAACTCTGTCCCTCTCCACTGAAAACTTGCTGGAAGCGTGCCCTTGGGAGGTGGGGGATGGCTCATAGGGAAGGTCAGTGCAGAGGCGTGTGGGATAAGACCTCAGGCCTGCCACATCCCTGGCTGAGAAGGCATTCTGGTACTGCGGACTGCCACAGAAGCTCTGTCTTCGGGAGACGTAAATCCTCTGCGCACACCTGAGATCTGATGCCCTTCCTAGGCCCTTAGCCTCTCTCTGCTGTGGTTCCCTCCAGGATCTCTGTCCTCACAAGGCAGCTGATGACTGTCCGTGGTGGAAGCGGCAGCTGTGCTGTGCTTGGGCAGGGAGGTGCCTTGTAGGGGCTGATGTGACATAAGTTAGGTGGGAGCTGTGTGAAAGGCTCAAAGTCCCGGGCAGGTTGCAGTTTAGGTGACAGATGTGGCTGCTGTGCCCTACATCAGGTAAAGAGTGCGCTGAATTGCTGGGGGAAGCCATTCTCACCAACTTCAGCCCTCTCCTTTGTGGAGGTGACTGTGGGCAGCTGAGCTGTGCCTGTTAGCAGAGACTGGCTCCAGGTGCTGTGTTGTGGGTATCCTGTGTTTCCTGTAGAGCAGCTGGATTTTCCTGCCTGCTTAGGAAGGGACAAACCACCTTTCCTCTTGAGGCTTGGAAGAGGCAGAGGTGCTCCATCATGACAGCAGCAAGTCTGGGGTTTGTGTTAGTGGGAAAGACTCCTCTGTACTTGGCCCCACCGGAGAGCCCAAGGCATGGTGCCAGCCTCCTGGACTGCTCCAGCATCGTCTGGAAGTAGCCCTGCTCTGCCTGTCACACGGTGGCAGCAGCTCTATCTTTCTCTTTTGCTTCCGTAGGGCTGGAGAGCGTGGACCATTACCCGATCCTCGTGGCTGTGACAGGGATACTGGTCCGGCTGCTGGTGGACACTGACGTTCAGGGGTGAGTGGCTTTTGACTTGGGAAGCACAGAGTCGCTGCACGTGGCATTGCTTCGAGCGCTGCAGCAGCCGGTGCCATGGGAGGTGTTGCAGGAACAGTGTGGGTGCATGGGGACCGAAGCGAGGCGAGGCAGATGTGCATGGAGCAGGCAGAAGAAACTGCATCCCAGTGCTACTGCTGGGTGCAAAACTCCTTCCTGTGGTGCAGGAAAGCCCTTGTGCTCGTGAGAGGTAGCTGTGAGGTGCTGTACTGACAGCACACACACGCCTTCCTCCCCGCAGTGGGGTCTGGCACCCTGTGTGACAGAGGTGGTGAGCACTGCATGTAGAGGTCTGTGCTGATGGGGTGACACAGGCAAAGTGCTGCAGCACACTGCGATGGATGCAAGGGAGGTCGTTAAAACTCCTTCGCTCTGGACCCATCTCAGGAAGGCATCAAAATGTGGCACGAGGGTGAGACAAACCCTGTCCAGGCACTTAGGTGATGCTGATTTTCAGATGAAGCAAATTGTCTTCTGTTTCTGGTAACCAGATATTCAGAGAGTCAGCACTGGGGGAATGATGTGACTGGACAAAGCCAGAGCTGACCTGTTGGTTTAGGTGTGTCTGTGCCTAATGTACCAAGTCCTGAAAACAGACTCACACTGATATCCTCTGCAGTCCTGCCTTTGCGCTCTCCCAGTGTCATTTGTGGTGTCTTGCTGGGCCACTGTGCCGTAGGAGATGGGACTGTGCTGTCTGCGCTGCAAGCCCTGCCTGTTTTTGTGTTTGAAGAACATGATAGTCTCTGGCTTTGCGGAGAACAGAGCCCCATCTGGCCAAGCAGCTTAGCCCTGCAGCCAGTCTTTCAGCTTCTTCTCTCAAGGACTCAAAGATGTACACAAATATATCTAATTATATCCTGCCTCCCGTGGCTGCTGCGCCAGTCTCGCAGCCCCAAGTGTGACAGTGCTAAGAGCTTAGCACAAGGTCATTGATCCGTGGTCTTTCCAGACTGTGAATGGGGGTGGATTTTGCTCACCCCCAGAACCCTGCTCCCTGGAAAGGGCAAACGTCATGAATTTGACACCACCACCAGACACTTCCTTCTGCAGGGAAGGAGGGAGATGATAAAGCAGTTCCCTGCATGTCAGGCAGGATGAGAAGTCCTTCCCTGACTCCCTGTCCCTTGAACATCTGTCCCAGACTAGGTCACTGGTGGAGTCAAAGAGGGGAAAGCTGTTTCTCTGGACCTGGGAAGAGCACTGGGAAGATGGTAGTGTGATGAAACACATCCTTCCCAGCCTGCAGGGAGACCTGAGGAGACAAAAAGCTTCCAGACCCTGTCTCCTTTACCTGAAAAGCCAGTTGTGCTTTGGGTTAGGGAAACCCGGGCAGCCGGTGTGAAGGGGGCCATGTGGCACCATCCCGTCTGCCAGCAGCATTCTCCGTGCCATGGGCAGCGGTGGGCTGCGTGATCACAAACCAGAGGGTCCATGTCCTGGGACGTGTGGTTGGGAAGTGACGAGTCTCTGACAGATCTTCAAGGGCTTTATAGTCACCTCCTTGGGCATTGGAAGGCAGAAATAAGTACAAAACGGGGGAGTGATGCGAGAAAAGCATCGTGGCCTTCTGGTGAACCTGGTTGAGCTGGAGAAGCACAAGGTGAAACAGGAGAAAGCCCAGGGAAAAATGTCAGTAAAAGAAAATGCTTCTATGTGATTTTGCAAACCCTGCACTAAATCTGAGGTTTTGATACGTCACTGATCTATAAACGGCAAGCCAACGTTGCAGGGGAACGTTGAGGTCAATCAAGACAGAAGTACCAAGGCTAGTGGCTGGGAGACCCTCTGCCACTACCCGAGCAGAGGGGATGGGCAGCCTGATAGCAGCAGTCAGTGTGGCCGCAGGCAGAGTTCCTGACACTGGAGGGAAAACTGAGCCACCCACCCTCTGTGCGGCAGGGGTGCAAGTGGTGTACCCCCTTATGGGATGGCTCTGCGCTGTGCAGGCATGCTCAAAACCAGCAAACAGGGACAGGGTGGAGAAAAAGAGCAGCTGTGAGAGGAAACACAGGAGCCTTTCTGCTGCCTTGGTGTTCCTTGAGGATTTGATCCTGTTTGCAAGGCTCTTGGCACCATTGCCGCTGGGTGCTGTAGGACTGGGGTGAGCAGAGCCCTGTAAGGATCTCCTCCCCACACTCACACCAAAACCAGGGAGATGGTACAGGTCAACAACAGCTGGCCCGGAGCAGGACAATGGGAAGCATCCATCTCCAAGTGCATAAGAATGGAAGAGGAAAGGAGAATTTAAACCTTCCTTGGAAGCGCTCTGCCTGGGCAGTGCAGGGTGGGAAGCAGGTAGAAATCTCTTCCAGGTCCCATTTGGCAACTCCCAAATTGCCAGAAATCATTAACAGAGATTATCCAACCCACATCTGCACGTAGGAACATTCTCTGTGGGAAACACCTAGGACGCTAGCTGTTACCCTTACTGGTTCCTGGCGGGGAGACTGCCCCAGAGGGTGAGGGACAGGGGACAGGAGCTCGGGTGACTTCCTTGGCTTGGCTGTGGTTTTTCCGGTGGCCTCTAACCCAGCGAGCCAGTGCTGCGCCAGGTGCTTGGCTGGAAGGTGCTGCAAGCTTTACCCTGGGGCAGAGAGGATGGGTTCATCTACGGGGGGCAGGGGAATGAGGTCCCATTTACAGAGCCAAAACGTTTCAGCAGCAAAGTGTGGGAGCAAGGAGAGCCAAGGCCCTGCCGACTCATCCAGCCATGTTATCAGGATGCAGTTGGATGCCTCGGCTGCTCCTTGCCCAGCACAGGACACTCAGCCAGGCATCAAGTCCTCTTGCTACGGACTCCTGGCATCAAACAGAGCCATTAAGGACAAGAAGAGGGAACATTGCCCAGGCTGGAATGTGATGAGACAGTTGATCCATTGTACGCCCTAGTCCCTGGTTGGAGCAGGCTGTGCTTTGGGGAGAGAAGAAATGCACTTCCTCATTGGATCTTGCAGGATGGCTGGTGCTGTTCTTTAACCAGAACTTCAGGGCCCACCTTGTCCAGTCTTACTGGTCTTTGATGCCTCCGTGGGTCACTTAATTCCCAGATGCTGGCTGGAAGGTGGAGGGTGAAAAGGCAAACCCTGTGCTGATAACCAGAGCACCCTTAGAGAGCAGAGGGCTTGAACCAGAGCGGGGCCTGGGGATTTCATGGTGCGTCTCCCTCGCGGGGGGTAGTGCCCCGCAAAGAGGGGCAGAGGAGCCTCGGTGTGGGGCACAGATGGGGAGGCTGCTGTCTCAAACTGGGGTCTCTCAGCAGCAGGTCTTGTAGCTCCCAACAGGAGCTCTGGTTCCCGGCAGAGCTGTCTGTCCCGGGGGGAGCTGGCGGGAGGGAGCTACGCCTCATCGGCAGGCAGGAGCGGGGCAGCCTGGCACTGGGGGCTGGGCTGGCTCACCAACAGGCAACAGCTCCTTGGGTTAAAGCTACTTGGGCCTCTGCGGTGTTGTTTTGGATCTGCTCAGGCCTCCGGACGCGCTGCCCTCTCCCATCCCCAGGGTCTGACCCACCGGGCCATGGTGGCTGGGCTGCCCACACGCTGCCCCTTTGCCAGGCCCTAATGACTGAGCCTTGGCTCTGCGGGGAAAGGCAGGATCTGGCAGGCTGAGCCAGGAGTTGGGCTGAATCTCTGGGTCCACGCCAGAGGCCCTGGCTGCCTTCAGCCGGTATCATCCCCTCGTTTGCCTGCTAAATAATTGAGCAGATTTTCTATCAAGCCTCCTTCGGAGTGAGCTAATGGAGCGGCGTTGGCCGGAGCTTGTGTAAGGATCCTGGTGAGAGCCAGCGGCCGGGGAAGGGGCGAGGCTGTTGGTCCCCTGTGTGCGAGGGCACGCTGTAATTAGGACCGGGCATGTAGGTTGGAACAGGCTCTATGGAAAGCGAGTGGCCATCCCAGGGTGGAGATGAGCTGTGTTGTGCTGGGATCAGCCGCCTCTCCACTCCTCGGGCTTCCCCAGCCTTCCCCAGCCCTGCTCACAGCCAATGTCCTCTGAGTCCGGAGGGTTAGGGCGCGTGCAGGGAGCCAGCCAACCTGTCTGCAGCACAAGAGAAGACCTAAGGAGCCTTTAGGGTGCATCTCCCAGGGACTTCTGCCCAAAAGGTGGAGAGGATAGAGGGAAGAGAACCGTGGTCACCAGGAACATGGTGGTACCAGCCAGCAGAGCGCAGGACAGGGATGCTGGGCCAGAAACTGCCACGCTATGCCTATGGGATGCTGGGCACGAGCCAGCAGGACATGCCAGGAGGAGCAGCACTGGACTGATGTGATGTTGGGGTAATTCTGGTTGGGTCTCTGCACTCCTTCACAGTGAAGGTGGGTGCAGAGGGATGGACTGGCAGGAGGGAGGAGACAGCAGGAGTAACACGTTGGTGAGTAGGGACGAGGCCACGTGGGAAAGGCAGGCAAAGCAGACTCTGATTGCTAGATGTTTTGGGGTCATCTCCACTGGAAAAGTCACAGAAGATCCCAGTCTGCAGGTTCCTAAACTCAGCCTGGCCACACGCCTGCATGCTGGAGCCCTGCTGGGACCCCGGGGACTGGGCTGGTCCCCGCTGGGCGTGGGGGTTCTCTGCAGTCCCATGCAATTACCGGTCAGTTAGACGGGAGCACTCCTTCCACACGTATGGATGAGCGTGCTGTGGTGGGGGGAGGTGCATGAGCAGACATTTCATGGACCACTCAGCCTAAAAGAGTCCCTGCTACCTTGCCCTAAAACCTCAGAAAATGAGTGATACTCGATTCTTGTGGTGCGTAATGTGTTGGGGTGAGTATGAGCACACACACACAGTGGAGTGACCAGCTCAGACCTAGGTTTCATGGTTAAAGAAGGAGCCTGGCCTTACTGGTCTTACTGTTTTCACAAGCTGCCAGCTCCAAAGGCTATGTTCCGGGCAGTGGGACCGCCATGGCTGGACCTCCCAGCCCCTGGGATCTGTTGGGCGCACGCTGGGAGGCAGGAGCAGGCATGGAGCTGGCAAGCACCAGGCTTCGCTGCTTTGAGCTCTTTGGAAAACCGTGAGCGTCATAAGGAAAGGATCCAGGTCCAGTCACGTACATCGCGTGTCCAGCCCCAGCGGTGGGAGGGCGGGCAGGGACTGGCATTCAGCGCGCCCATGGCTGAGACGGGAGTGCCGGGGGAGACAGGAGTCGGCGCTGGTGGCTGGTCCCCAGAGCCAGCCCTTATCCCCGCGAGCGCAGGCGCAGGTCCCTGGGTGCCAGGGACGTCGTGCTTTGTGCTGACCCCTTCCTTTGCCCTGCGGAGTCAGGGAGCAGGAGGCCGGTTTGGCAGCGAGCCGGGGCAGTAATGGTGCAGATGGCTGCGGAGAGAGGACGGTGTATTCCTCAGGGACCATCCATTACATTTCCCAACTCCTGCCTGTCAGGGAAGCTGTGCTCGTGGCTATGTTTTTCCTTGCCGAGATGATTTGCCTCGCAGGCTGCTTCAGTGAACTGCTTTGACAGGTCAGACTGCCTTGCTCGTTGGAGCAGCAGTGTGGTGCAGGGTCCTTTCCGAGCACCAGAAAGGTGTGGAAGGCAGGAGCTGGATTTTCCCAGGTAAAGACAGCGGGGAGCCCTTGGGAGCAGCACTGATACAACTCTCAGATACGCCATCCCTGGCATAGTGGGGCTCAGCCTTCCTGTAGGGATAGGGGAACTGTAGCCAAACTAGAAGAGTTCTTCTGGGATTCTCCAGGCTGGTGTGTCCCTGCAGAGTCCCTCAGGAGTTTTTCTTAGACTCCAGTTGCCTGAGCTTTCCCTGAGCTTCAGACATCAGCCTCAGCTGAGGATGCAGGTTTGCAGGGGCACTAATGCCTGGGAAGCTGAGGCTGGAGGTGGAAGATTTGTGAGGAAACCTACAGGGATGGTGACAGAAGAGGAGCAGGTAGGTAGCACCCACTTTGGGTGCTGAAGCCAGAGCAGCACTTCACCTTCCCTTTTTACAAGGGCCTGTAGTGACAGGACAAGGAGTAACGGGTTTAAATTGAAAGTGGGGAGGTTTAGATTGGATATCAGGAAGAAGTTCTTCCCGGAGGGGGGGGTGAGGCACAGGGACAGGTTGTCCAGAGAAGCTGTGGATGCCCCATCCCTGGAAGTGTTCAAGGCCAGGCTGGATGAGGCTTGGAGCAACCTGGTCTAGTGGAAGGTGTCCCTGCCCATGGCAGGGGGGTTGGAACTAGATGGGTTTTAAGGTCCCTTCCAACCCAAACCGTTCTGTGATTCTATGATTCTTTAAGATATGTTTAGATGAGCGTGTGCTCTGGGTCATGGGCTCAGCGCCATCTTGACATGTGCCGGAGCCACGCTCAGGGTATTGCCCTCTCTGCAGTGTCTCTTCTTTCCTAGATGTTCCCACGGCAAATTCACACCATCCTTCATGTGGGATTCTTGCCCGAGCGCAAAACCAGGGGATGGCATCGCCTCAGCTCCATCCCCAAGGGGCAGGGTACCACTCACCCACCCATCTGACACCAAAGTACCTCGCCACCCCCACAGCACTCCGGCACAGCATCCCGGGCTCATCGGGAGCTCTGCGCTAATGCCAGGCGACAGGGCCGGCAGCGGCAGGCGTGTGGGGAAGCGAGGGCGCAGGCCAGCGGGGCCTGTCGCTCCGTGGGGCCTGTCGCTCCGCATCCCATCGCTCCGCATCCCATCGCCTACGCCAGCTGCCGAGCAGCGGCCGCGGGGCGCGTATCACGTGAAGCTGGGCGCAAGGTTGGTGTCAGGAGGGGCGCGGGGCAGCTGCCGTTGTCTCAGGAGAACTGCTCTCCCCTCCTTGGAGGGAGGGGTGTTCCGACAGCCGTTTTGGGCACGGTTGACTTTTGGCTGGGAAGAAAA
>NW_010235713.1:34541-35668 GCF_000690775.1 Eurypyga helias
GCCACAGGCACCTTCCCCACCCACCGGTCGCAGGGCTGCCAGCAGCTCTTGGGGATGGGACACGTGGCCAGGGAGGGTCGTGGGCTGGGGGGAAGGGCTGCAAAGGGTCCTGGTCCCTGGTTTTGGGTTGTGTCTGAGCTGTGCCCCTGCCAGCAGGGGCGGACCAGCAGCCCTTGTGCTGCAGGCAGCGTCCAGGCTGGGTGCTGGGGAAGGTGAGGTGAGGGGGCTCCTGATTGCAAAGGGTGTCCGGACTCAGCCAAAGCAAAGCTAACCCATCCCCAGGCGGGTCTCCCCGAGATGCCTCCCCCATATCTAAATCCCGCTCATCCCTGCTGAGGTCTGGTTATGCCCCTGTGTTTGTGCTGCTTCCCCCCCAGCTCCCAGGCATCACTGGAGATCTGCCCTCCGGGGACAAGCCTCTGGACACTCCTCTCGCACCACCCTGAGGCCACCAGGTCCATCCTGGCACATTTAACCCCCTCACCAAGGCCACTCCGACACCATTTGATGGGAGCAGGGGCTGCGAGCCCAGGGCTCCATGTTCTGGGCCAGTGGGAATTCGGGGCTCCCTCCAGCCCGCACTGTGGGTTGCAGGGCGGCTGCACGCCGCTGCCCTGCAAGGGCAAGGAGACGCTCAGCCTGGCGTGAGCTTACAAAAATAGGCATTTTTATTCCAATGTAACTAGAGAATTACAACCCAAGAGAGGATTACTCACATTTATCGATAGGCTTATTAGATTACTGCCTAAATAGCCGTGCCTTAGCAGCGCGTTTGTCCGCCTCAAGGAGAAGCAGCGGAGGAGGGCGGGGCAGCCGAGCCCGCATCGTCCTTGGTGGCACAGGGACCCGGGAGCAACGTGGGCCGGGGCGCTGGGTCGCATCACCTAATCCTGCCGTGACTATTTACAGCTTCTCGGGAGGCAAAAGCTTGTAACTGTGTGGCTGGTCGGGCACTGAGCTCCATCCCTCCTATGTACCCCCTCTTGGGACAGGGTCACGCTAGCGGCGCGGGGTAGGAGACGACGGTGGCACCGCCATTCCTTGGCGTGAGCACTGCCCCACTTGTCATGGCGATTCCTCGGCCTGAGGGCGCGTGGTGCCGGGTTGGGTCTCCTGCGCCCGGGGCG
>NW_010235713.1:35961-36521 GCF_000690775.1 Eurypyga helias
GAGTTTGGCTGCCCGAGGGAAGCGGCGGTGTCTCAGGCGTGCTGGGTTCATCAGCATTACCCTTGCGCTAACGAGGCCGTCGCCAGTGGCTTACGCAAGGAGCTCTTGCCGGTGACCCGCGTCCCCCCGGCCCAAAACCCACCGGCAGCTCACGGCTGAAGCGGTTGTGGGCAGTGCTGATCACCCTCACAGGTGGCAGTCCAGCTGGGAATTCGGGGGGCCCGGCAATTCCACTGGTGGCACGCAAGGACCGGCAATTCCACTGCTGGCAGCAAGGGAGGAGAAAAGCTCCCGGGAGGCCCCGGCGCTCCTCCCAGCTCTGCGCCGCTACGACACGATGGGGGTGTCCGAAAAGACAGAGCTGATGGACTCCGAGTCCGACTTGAGCTGCAGCACCTTGGGGTGCTTGGCGTCGGGGAAGTCCTCGCCGAGGGCCAGGCGGATCTTGCCGTTCTGCGTCTCCCTGATGGGCTCGAGGAAGACCACGTGCTTGTTGGCGCTGACCTTGCGGTTTGGCCCGTCGGTGGCGGGGGGAGTGGTACTGAGGATGGAGGACTGGG
>NW_010235713.1:36730-37618 GCF_000690775.1 Eurypyga helias
AGCCCACATAGACCCCCGAGTGCCAGGGCTTGGCCGCCGCAATCTTCAGGCTGCCGTTGCGGTAGACCTCCAGGGAGCGGTTGCTGTTCCCCGGGTGCTTGATGGGCTCGTGGCGAGGGGAGATCCACATGTAGGTGGCAGCGGAGGCCGGCAGGCTGGCGTTGCAGGTCAGCAGGAGGGTCTGGCCCACCATCACAGGGAAGGGCACGGGGTGCGTGTCTTCGGGGCCTGCCGAGCAGTTCTCGAACATGTGGCTGTATTTGAGGAACTTGATCAGGGAGCGGGGCACGTTGTCAGACACCTGGCAGGTGTGCTCCTCGAAGAAGTCCTTCACGGAGCTGAAACCTTGCTGCCTCCAGCGCTGGAGCATCAGGTAGAGCGGGCAGCTGCACCTGATGGGGTTGTTGTGCAGGTACAAGCCGTTCCTGATGTTTTCGGGCAGAGCCGCCAGCTCCTCCACGGGAATGCTGCTCAGGCTGTTGGAGGAGAGGTCCAGCGTGCGGAGGCTGTAGTTGCCCAGCCCTTGCACGGAGCGGAAGGGGAAGGCGGTGAGGTTGTTCCAGCTCAGGTAGACCTTCCGCAGGCCGCTCAGCTTGGCGAAGGCGTTCTCGTCTACTCGCGTAATGCGGTTGTTGTAGAGCAGCAGCTCCTCCAAGCTCACCAGCGCGTCGAAGTAGTGCGTCTCCACGGCGCGCAAGCGGTTGGAGGAGAGGTCGAGGTGCCGCAGGTGGGAGGCATTGTGGAAAGCCTGCGGAGACAGGTCCTTAATCTGGTTGTGGCTGATGTGCAGGGCCTCGAGGTGCGGGAGGGCGGCCAGCCAGCGGTCGTGGAGCTGGGCGAGGGCGTTGTGGCTGAGGTCCAGCGTGGTGGCGGTGGGCGGCAGCGCCC
>NW_010235714.1:0-802 GCF_000690775.1 Eurypyga helias
GGCTGCCGCCGCTGCCGCCTCCCCCCGCTCCAGCCCCGCTCCTCACGGCGGAGGGCAACCAAAATACACCGCCACCAAGCCCAACCAAATAAATAATAATAACAATAATAATTTAAGAACAAACAAACAAAAAAAAAAAAAAACCAAAGGGGAAAGAACAGAGGGAGCGAGCGAGCAGGAGGGAGGGCGGGAGGGAGAAGCGAACCAACTCCGAGACTCCCATAAAGAGAGGCACACACGGAGCTAGCGCCCCGGTGCCGATGCGTGGGGGAAACAATAAGTACTCGAAGTTACCTGCCCTGCCGTAGAAGAAGGAGGGTTTGTTGATCTCTCTCGCAGACATCTGCAGACCGGTGCTTTTTTGGACGAGATTTTTTCTTTTTCTTTTTTTTTTCTCTTTTTTTTTCTTTCTTTTCTCCCCCCCTCTCTCCTCTCTCTCTTTACAAACCGCAAACGGATGTGAGGCAGGGAAGGTGTTTGACTACTGAAGTCAGGCACCTCTTTTTTAAGATTCTTCTCAGTCCTGTTGTGTGTCCCCCCCTCCCCTCACACACACACACACTCTCACACACACACCCCTTTTTGCACCAACATTAACGACAAAAAGAAAAGGAAAGGAGTTTGCTTGATGTTTTAGTGAAATGGACGTAAGATTTTATTCACCACCTCCTCAGCCTGCAGCCGCTCCTGATACGCCTTGTTTGGGACCTTCCCCCTGCCTGGACCCCTACTATTGCAACAAGGTGACTCGTGTTTTGTGTCGTCCGAGGTGTTTTTTATCTTGTGCTGTCGATTGTGCTGT
>NW_010235715.1:0-2438 GCF_000690775.1 Eurypyga helias
TGGTAGCTGCGGAAAAAGGGAGGCGTATCCCGTGGGGCAAGGCCATCCTCGCATCCCTGGCCCGCCTGCAGTCTCAACCCAGCCGGTCCAGCCACCCCGAGACCACCGTGCCGCAGGCATCGCCCCCCGGCAAGCTGCGCTCGCTGCGCTGAGCCCCTGGCTGGCAGGAGGGCGGCATGTCGTCCTTCAAGCGGCCCTGTGCTCGCTGGCTGATGAAATGCCAACGTGAAGGGGTTCTCTGGGGCTCGGCAAAGTCAGCTTGATCAATGCCTGCTGGAAAGCGGCACTCGTTTCCGAGGAACCGTCAGATGGAGAGGTGCCAGAAAACACAGGCGTTGGGTCTTCAGGGGTGCGTGCACAAGTCAGATGGGTGATGGGAAGGCTTTGCATCCTGCTGCTAATTCCAAGCCAGCACTCCCGCTCCCCTCCCTGGTGATAGCACAGGCTGCTGTAGAAAGGAGCTGCCCAGGGCAGTAGCTTTGTCTTGAGGAAGACAAAAATAATTTCACAAAGACCGCTCTGCGTGTTTTGTGGGGGTTGTTGCTGGTTTGGTCTGCACAAGCAGGTCTGCTCGAGGAAAAAGAGCTGTTTCACCTGTGAGTTGAGTTTATTTTGTAGAGAGAGGTGTCTGTCACCACTGAAGTGCTCAGGATTTGCTTGGAGACAATCTGGTTCTTTTTTAGGGTCGCCCAGTGCCCAAGCAGGCAAACTTGCTCATCTGCGTGGTGGTGGTGCCGTGCCAGGTTTTGCTCTGGGTGTTTTCCTTCTCCCAGCTATGAGGATGAATTTATCCCAGGCTTTCTCTGTTGTGGCTTCTTGATGGACTCGCTGAGCTCACAAGTAGCCAGTAAAAGAGTCTTTTTTGCCTAATCACTTTAAAAAAGGAGGGGGGGGAACTCCTCACACAGTTAATCGAGGGCTGTGTTAACAGAGCTAATGCTCTCTGAAGTCAGGAGCTTTCGGTGCTAGAGAGGGAAGCAGGCAAGCTTTTATCCCTGTTTGCGTGTACACTGTGCTACCCCCTTGACTTTAAACACGTTGGATACTGCCTCTCTCTGCCCCCTCCTGACACTGCTCGCCTCCTAGTCGGGATCCTGCCTCTCCCTACGGCATCAGCACCCCCATTCCCATCGGATGCCCATGTTGTTACGTGGGAGGGGGAGCATCTCTCCTTCTGCAAACCTCTCCTTTTCCAATCCCTTTCAGAGAGAGCGAGTATAACTTAACGGTGTGAAATGAATACTTTGGAGTGTGGAGGGGGGTTGGTAGAGGTTAATTTTGCCCCCTCGGATGTCAGTGTGTGATGGTTTGGGGAGAAACAGTCTGGTGCCCAGGAATCCTGTGGGGACATCGCAGCTGACCTGCTCAGGTGTGTCCCCTTGACAGTGTTTTTTCAGCTAGAGGATTATACAGTTGTATAGTGTCTTTTTTTTCAGATGGGATGCAAAAGATTTGGGATCCAGGAACAACTTGCCTGGTGGGATGGAGGTCCCAGTTAGAGAGCTTTTAATTTCCAGCCCTGCCACTGCTTTTACTGTACATCCTTGGGCCAGGTTTGCTTCCTCTTCTTGCCCTGGGGTTCCCTCATTTGCAAGCAAAGGGCACTGTGACTCTTTTCTCTCTTACGTTTTCTTTTTCAGTGCTTTAAGCTCTATGGAATGACAAAAAAAGTACTGTCTTGTATTGAAAACTAATGATTACAAGTGAAATTGGCATGCTGTACTATATAAGACATTGCTTTTTCTGAAGAGCTTAAGTCTCAATGTATAAACCAGAGAACTGGGAGTATCATTGTCCCTACTTGACCTGTGGGAAATGGAGACCAGCTGCAGTGAATTCTCTGGAGTCACCCAGGGTGTCCCCAGCTGGTAGCCGGACCTGAGCCGCTGCAGCCTTTGCCTTGGTGAAGAGCATCCCCATCCCCTTCCTGCTGTCCCTCCCCTGCACGCGGCAGTGCTTGGGGTCCGGCTGCCTGACGCAACCCCAAACGGCCCCTGTGAGCATCGGCAAGTTTTCCCCATCTCCCGATCTGCCTCTACGTATTCCCCGTCGGCACTGGGCTGTGTGGTGCGGGGATGCTGCCCCAGGGCTGGGGCTGGTTCCTATTTGGGAGCCTCGTAAATCACGGACAGCGTGGCAGTAACAAGGGCTGCTCGGCCGGCCCTTGTTAAGCAGGAGGGGGCTCGGGGCTGTGGGCAGCGTTTCCTCAGTAAAACCTTCAGTCTCTAATCAGCAAACACCTCTCCTGCTGCCTGCGCTTAATTCCGATCCCTTTTTTCCTTTCCAGCTTTCTCACCCCCCCAGCACACGCCTGCCCCTTTCTTCTCTTTTATACCTTCACCCCTGGTTTCCCTTTGTCGCTCCGCGCCCTGTGCAGTGCCCTGCGTCGCCGCGGCACAGCTGGGGCTGCGCGCGGGGGCCTCGGTGGGCTTAGGTGT
>NW_010235715.1:2512-21111 GCF_000690775.1 Eurypyga helias
CACCGCCCCCCCATATCTGATGAAGCTCTCGTTAAGTTTGTTCTCCTAATGGCCCGCCCTTTGATGTACTGGGCTGTCTGAAAGGGACTTAGAGCCTTCAGGAAATTGTTATTTTAACCTGGCAGGAAAGAATTAAAAATAAACAAATAATTTTTGTTTTCCATCCCCCCTCAAAGCTCTTTAACTCTTTCTTTTCCCAGATAGCAATTAAGCAGGAGCTGTCGAGGCTGGTGGTGTCGATGGCTGCAGGAGTGTTGGCAACCAGGGGTATCTCATAGCGTACCTGCCCTGGGGAGAGGAGGGCACCGTCACGCAGCAGCCCTGCAGCCCCCAGCGCAGTCCCGTGCCTGGGACCACCACCTCTGGGCAGGCAACCGGGGCGCCTGGGGCCCCTCCAGCTTCAGCCCGCTCTGGCCGTGCTTGCAGGGACACCGGGCAGATCGAAAGCTGCCTGATTAATAAAGTTCCTTGCTTTGCACTACTGCAGGCTGCTTAAGGGCAGCATTTTCAAAAGAGGTCAGCTCCCATTTAGGCATCGAAATAAGTTGGTTGCCTATTCAGGAGAGCTCAGCATGTCAAGAACTGAATGCTTTTGAAAATCTGGCTTCAATTGTAGAAGCTGAGAATTTTGAAATCTGGCCCCAGTTCCTAATAGTTCTTTTGGAATTGATGTTTTCATTCATTTTCCTCATTATTTTTATGCTGGCCATTTACTTTTTGTACTTCACTCAGCTGTGAAAGAAATGGCCACATGTCCCTATTTAGAGCTCATATTCTGCCTGGAGGTTTGGGGAGGTACCATACACTTGTTGCAACACACCTTCTCTCCTCAGTCTCTGCTCAATACTGTTCAATCTGCCCAGGGCCGTGCGTGGCCAAATTTTTTGATCTCCCCTTTTTTCTCCCCACCTCTTGCCCTTCATCTTTTTTACAGACCTGGGGGCAGCCAGTTCAGTCACTGCATCGATGTGCTTGGGTGGTCCTAGCTCTCGAAGGGTCCGTTACACGTTTCTACGCCTTTGGCTTTGCCCTTCTGGCCAGAGGCTCGGCACGACACAGAGCTGCAGGGAGGTCTGGTTGGGAATGTCTTTGACTAACCCCCTCCCCCAGCATGGGCTCCAAGGAGCAACTCTTTTTCCATCCAACATTTTTCCATCGCGCTGCCAAACCCATCCAGAGAGGGGGAATGAGTCAGCTTTGCTCCGTAGTCTTCCAGCACCGAGGAGCAAGACGTGAAGTCCTCCCCCAGAGTGTTTCTTCTACGTTGGTGGAAGGCTTTTGATCCCCAGCAGCCCTGATGGTGCAAAGTACAAATTAAGCCTGGTTTTTAAGCTCAGACTCAAAAGTCTTTTCTAGATGAGTGTCACTAGTGGCTCATCGGTGGTGTCAATGGTGCATGTCCTGGTGCAGGCAGACCTTGGGCACTTTTACGGCCGCGGTCGGCGGTGGTTTGCCCAGGATGGCTATGGCACAGCGAAAGGTGCTTTGGTGGCTGTCCTACGTGAAAAAATGCCCTCAAGTAGCTCAGATGGTCTCCAAGTGAATATCTAAAGGATTTCCTACAGCAGTACATGATGGTTGATGGGGAAAACAGTCTTCTCAGAGGAAGACACTAGGAAGAATGAGGTGCTGTCTTGTCACTTTGGTGCTGGAGGTTGTCCACAGCGGATTTTCACTTGTAAGGGGGCTGTGGGCTGCAGTAGCTAGAGTATGAGTCTAGCTGGCCTTTCTGGGTGCCTTCAGGGTGTGCCCAGCCTGATGCCCAGCAGCCAAGCTCTGTCTCTGCTCCTGGCCACCTGCAAGCCACATCAGGCCGTGTCGACCTTGACCTAATTGACCCTGCCTCTTATCAGGGCTTGTTGTCATGACCTCACGGCCACGTGAGTCATGGCTGCGTGGCTCCTGGGAAGGAGGTGCCTCGCCTTGAGCTGGGTTCTCACTGTCGCGATGTGGACCTCAGCACCATCAGCCATGGATGTTGCCCCCGCGCTGCGCTCTTGCGCCTTTGCTGTCACCAGAGGCCAAGCAAAGTCATCTGAGAGTGGCTTGGTGAGGTTTCCGCGACGCTGTGGTTCCTTGCCGGCAGTCATCAGCCGTGCCTTGGATGACTCAGCTCATCCAAGGAGTTAGGAGGTTTGATTTTGGAGGTTACGCTTGAAGGGACTTGTCTCCTCTTTTTGACTGAATGGGGTTTGGAAGGGGCACGCTCAAACAGGCGATGGCTCGAGCAGTGAGCGTGGTGTCCGCAGGACATACTGCTCTGCAGAGCCCAGTTGCTTTTGAGGAGAGGGTTTGCGGTTCATTGTGTGTCTGCAGAGGGAGCAGTTTTCCCAGTTGCTCTTTGGGCTGGCTGCTGTGGTTGGTTTGGTCTTGGGCTTCCCTCCTGCCAATGTGGGCATGCACAGGAGCAATTCTGAAATGCCTGAGACTCGTGGGTCGTCTTTGTGCTGCAGCACTGAAGAGCTCAGAATCCTATAGCTGCATTACGATGTCCATCATGGGAAGTCTCTTCTTGACTTCAGCCCTTTGCCCTTGGTTGGAACTGAATTCAGTTCATCATCAAAGGTGTCTCTTGGTCCCTCTGACCTGGCTTGTTTGCTTTAGCGTTGGTTCAGGACAGTCTCTCCAAAACAGCTGCTACAGTGTGCGGCTCTTCACAGCAACCCGGGTGTGGGTGGCTGTGGGCTTCATGTTTTATAGAGATTGTGGATGCTTTTGAATATGAACCTGTCAGTTTGTCCGGCCAGGGTGGTTCAGCTCAAAATAGGCAGCGTATTTCAGGCAGAACAGTTAATCTGAAATCTTGCCATAGATCGTGGCTCTTGGTTTAGAATAAAGGCATATTAGTGTAACCTGCCCTCTGTCACTGCAGTCGATTTAAACAATTTTAGAACAGGCCATTTCTTTTCTCCTGAAAAAGTGTCCCGTCCAGAATAATTCCTTGCAGAAATGCCCTGAAAAACTTGTACATCTCCTAAGGAGTCCAGTCTGGAATGAAACATAGGTGTGGCCAGTGTCGCAGAAAGAGCCTGTGAAACTGCAGCATCATCTCTGTTTTCATGTAGCTCAGGACTTGGTACTACTCATTTACTTTTGTGCTCAAGCTAGAGTATATTCCAGACACAGACAGAAAGTGGCAGCAACACTTGGCGAGTATATCCAGTGACACTTTGTTGGAAGTGTTTGTAGTTTGCTCCTGCAGTCTGCCTGGTGTGTATTGCTGTCCCAGTACAGGCGTACGCTGTGCCGCATCCGAAACGGGGAAGGAGACTGACTGTGTGTCTGTGCACACATGGATTTGTACTGAGGGATGGGATGGGATGTCTTGGGGGACCCACAGCCATGCCTGTGGGAGAGGCTGGAGAAGTGCTTGCCTCAGTGTCTGTAGCCTGCTCAGGTCACTGGGTCGGTGAATCCCTGGGAGTTTAGGTATGTTGGTGGAGAATCCAGGCAGGGCTGGAAAGCAGAGGGAAGTCTGAGGGTTTCACCCATCCTGTTTCTTGTGATCCGCAGGAATCCACTGCCGAATCTCCACTGCACCCCCTGAGGCAGCTTATGGGACCCTTCCCTGGGTGCCTCTGCCCCAGGACACACCGCATGGGATGGCAATGACACGTGGAAGGAAGAGACCCATGTCCCCCATCCCTTGCCTCATCCTCGCAGCCGCTAGCTGCTTTGCCAAACTGGGTGAGTTTCTGTTCCTACCCGTTTCGTTGGCTTTGCCTTGATGCTGGTTAGCATGGCCGTGCCTCGGGCACAAAGTAGCTCTCTCTGCTGCTTCCTCCTTGACCCCAAAGGTCTGGATTTAAACGCTGCTCAAGAGGAGAAGGGGATGCCGTTGGAGTTGGCCATCCCTGTCCGGTGGTGCCAAGAAACGGCGTTGGTGCACATCTCCGAGCACTGGTGTGGGTGTGGGGGGAGCTGAGGGGAAGGTGCAACACAAACAGACGCGATGGGGAATGCAAAATGTACCAGCGCTGCAGTTTCTCTGACCTTTCTTTTGCTGAGTCTCACAGAGCTTTCTCACTCCCTTTTTTTTTTTTTCCCTGTGCAGGTGAATCTCTGCAGGTCACAGTGCAACCTGCCTCCATTGTCCAAAAGCTGGGGGGCTCAGTCAGCCTGGGGTGTGTGGTGGATCCCCCCAGAGTGAACCTCACCTGGAGACTGAACGGGAAGGAGCTGGCCGGATCGGACGAGGTGCTGGGTATCCACATCGAGCGAGGGAAGCTCCTCATCTCGGCTCTCAACAACCGCACCGTGGGGCGGTACCAGTGCATTGCTCGCGTGCCCGAAGGAGTCGTTGCCAGTGTCCCGGCGGTGGTCACATTAGCTAGTGAGTAGCTTTATTCCTCTGCCGTCCCCTCCCGCGGGCTCAAGCGTCCGGATCCTTCACAGTGGCCTCAGGGGAGGGCTCCTTCACCTTAGGTCACGTTGCGACAGTTTTGGACCATGGGCTGCCGGGTTGCGGCAAGGTGAGGAGGGGGATGGTGGGAGAACGGCTGATGGTGGCGTTGCAGGCAGGGGCTGCGCTGTCCCCGTTTGGTGAGGCAGGCGCAGAAGTCGGCGGGAGGTGGACATAGGAGAGCAGGGTATCTATGAACGCTCCTAACGAGGTTTTTGTCTCTAAGGTTCGGAAGGCTGTGTTCATTACTGCTACTGTTGGTCCCAGGGGGCTGTGCTCCCCCTTTCCAGGGCTTTGTCCTCTCCCTCCGAGGTTGCAGTGGCGTGGCAGCGAATAGCCACCTTGTTTCCGAGCCGCAGCTCTGAGCGAGGGACTTGCTGCTACCGCTGAGCTTACGCGCTCCTCGCTGCTGCCCACCGGCGTTAGCGACATGCCGAGGGGACGTGCGCATGGGGGGTGTCCGAGTGGGGAACTCCTCTCACTTCTGGCTTCCTCTTGGCCAGATGTTACGCTCGCATGTGAGAAAGTGCTGTATTTGGATGCGTCTGTGAAAGGGCAGCCCACGCCCGATTCGAAACGGGGTGGGGGCTGCATGTGGACCACCCTTATCTGGGCAAGGTTGATTCTCATCTTCTCTGAGACCCGTGCAGGTTTTGTTGGAGCAAGCGTGTGCGGAGGAGACGGCCATCCCCGGGCGTGGAATGGGCTTCGTCTTCCCAGCAAGGGGGAGTTCGGGGAGAAGTCTTAAGAAAGTGAAGAAGTGAAGATGTTTGTGCAGAGCGGGGGCTGGCTTCGCTTTAAAGCCGAGAGCTGTTGGCGTGTCGCTGCTACATTAATCAGGAGTGAAATGTTTAGGCCAGGCTGGGTGGGAGGAGGAGGCGAGGGAAACCGAAGGGAGAGTTGCTGAGCTCTGAAGCAGGGTGGGAGGGGGTTGTCACGGGGCCGAATCTGTTGGGGGATTTGGCCTGAGCCCCGTGCTGAGATTAAGTTTCGGAGAACACATTCCAGAGCAGAAAGGGGGCTGTGTGTGCTGGTGGCCTGATAGAGGGAAGGAGAGGAGGGGAGTGGTGGATGGGATTACCAAAGGCATGGTTTGCATTTAAGAAGGCAGGGTGTGCACGGCTCCTCCGTACGATCAGTTCCTTCTTGGGCTGATCCCCTTTTCGTTTGTACCCCTCACCCCAACCCACCACCGCCAGCTCTGTCTCCCAGGACAAAGCATGGCCATTTGATCTCTCTCTGCTTTGGTCTGGCATCAGTGGTGGATGGGAGACAGGTCCTAGAGCACCCGGAGGTCCCACTGTGTCCTTCAGGAGAAATCAAAGCCACAACTGAGTAGTTCCTCAGTCTTCTCCGGGAGCTAAATTCCCTTCATGTCCAGGAAGGACATGAGGCTGAAGGTGCAGGAGAGAGACCTTGCGGAGGGGTTCAAATAACAAGTTTAATGTGTGTAAGCCATCACTGGGTGCTGGTAGCCCCGGTGTAGCCCTGGGACTGCTACCTCCTTCTCCTGGCTGTGACACAGTGAGTCCATCCCTGCTCTCCCTGGTTCGGAGGGCTGGTTGAAACCAGCCTTTAATTCCACCAGCGGAGATAAAATAGCTGTTGTATGGCCAGGGTGTGGGATGGAGTCTGGGATGTGGCAGGGGTATTCCTGGTTTTCCAAGATGGGCCCTAAGCCCACATGTGGCTGAGCGTCACAGCGAAAAGTATTTTTTCTGCCCACTTGCAGGTGGCATATGGATTTAAATTGAAAGCGGGGAGGTTTAGATTGGATATCCGGAAGAAGTTCTTCCTGGAGAGGGTGGGGAGGCACTGGAACAGGTTGCCCAGAGAAGCTGTGGATGCCCCATCCCTGGAAGTGTTCAAGGCCAGGCTGGATGAGGCTTGGAGCAACCTGGTCTAGTGGAAGGTGTCCCTGCCCATGGCAGGGGGGTTGGAACTGGATGGTCTTTAAGGTCCCTTCCAACCCAAACCGTTCTGTGATTCTATGATTCTGTGATATTTGCCATCACACCGTCATCCCTGCTCCAGCCCCTCTCCTGGGAGGAGGTGCTATGTGAAAACGTGCAGTGGGCTCTGGTGGGTCTCTCCCAAACAGGGACACGAACTCAGTGCCGTGGGCTGGTCCTGCAGCAGTGAAAGACTCAGAAGGTCAAGAGCCCTTGGTGGAGCTCAAGGGGCAGCTGAAGTTCAGAGCTGGAGCGAAGCCAGCGGGCAGAGGCAGCCAAAGCCGTGCAACTCCCAGCATTAGGCTGTGTGCGTGGAAAATCAGCACAGGGAGCGCCACGGCAGGCCTGGCCTGGACAGACGTGACATGTAAAACCAAATCAGAAATACAGGTGAGGGGTGCAGCAAAGGGGCTCCACCTGCTCCAGTGTACCCCCATGGCCAGGGACGAGAGGAGTGTCTGTGCCCTGGGGATGCTGTGCCATGGGGGAGGCTCATGGCCCATCGGCACGGGGGGATCTGGGCCTCAGCGCACGTTGTTGCGGGCAGTGACCCCGCACCGGGTCGGGCCTGGCATCCCCCAGGAATTTGCAGCTGCTTTCTGAAGACAGCCCCCATTCATTTTCCTTCTCTTCTGATGGCTCCCCAGGGGCGATGGCTCCCCGGGGGCGATGGTGGAAGGGAGGGAAGGAAGGGGGCAACTGCAGGTTGGAAAAGCATTTGCTGAACAGGCACGGGGGGCTCTGGCCCAGGGAGCAGAGGTGGTGTGAGGAGGGGGAGAGAAGGAAAACACAGGTGGGATTTCTTGAGCTGTGGAATGAGGGCTGTGGGACAGGCCTGGGGTGCCGTGGGGGATGCGTGTGGGGGGCTGCGTGAGCAGGTGGGAGGCTGGGGGTGCTTGTGCCTGTCCCCGGGGGGTGGGAGGGGGCTGGTGGTAAGAACGCTGGTCCCTAGGCTTCTGGGGCGCTGAGTGGATGGGGAGCGAGAGCTGTGACCCGAGGCTGCTCTGACAGCCAAGGGCGGCTCAGTGGAAGGTGTCTGCCCCCCATCCCTGCCCATTCCCCTTCTGGAGGTCTCTCCCTTACCCTTCCCTGCAGCTGGGAGGACTTTCACCTTGCGGGCCAGCATTTTATTTACTACTGCTGCTTCTCTGAAGTTATTTACGGTCTCCCATTCATTTAATCCGGGCTCTCTCGCCCGCCTCATTGCTTGGCCCCCGGCCCTGGGATTCAGCTGGTTTCTCTCCCCGATGACAGCGGCACAGCTAGCCGCAGGGCTGACCCTCCCCACACCCCGGCTGGCCTTGGAGATGGACACGAGCAAGGGTCTTTGGTGCTGCCTTCTAAACAAAAAGAAAGAGGAGAGGGGGAAAAGGAAAGGTAAAAAGATAAGCCATGTTATCCCAGCACGGCTGGGGTTGGCCGGGCTCTGTGCTTCTGTCTGCAGCCCTTGGCTGGTGGATGAGGACTTGCTGCTTCCCTGTGATCAAGGGTGTCTTTTAAGGACAAGGTTGAGGGCTGGCACGCCGGGCGCTGCCATGTGAGAAGGAAAATCCAGCCAGTGGAGAGAGGATGTGGTTCCTCCCAGCTGCAGCGGGAGTTAGGCTCGGGGTGCAAATTGCATGTTAGACATAGGGCGCAGCCGAAGGGGCCCGTGCTGCACCCCCCTGGGCCCTGCTCCTCCCCCTCACCCCTCCCTGCAGTGGAGCGTGGGGCTCCCCACATCTCAGGGCGGTCTCATTTGAAGCCCCCGGGGCGAAGCTGCCTCCATTTAGCCCTGCTGGGGCCAAGTGCAACAGGATGGAGGGGGTGCAGGGGGGGCTCATCCCACACACGGGGGTGCCCCTGCCCACCCCTCACCAGCTCTGGCTGACCCATTGGCACTAACAGATGGCTGTGTGTGCCCCTGCCAGTGGGGCATAGCGCGGATGAGACTGCCTGTGGCCAAAACCCACGGGCAAACAAAACTGTCTTGTTCACTGTGGGGGAGCAGGAATTTAGGGGAGTAGTTTGGCAGGAAGCTCGTACACTTGCGTATTGGAAAATAGTTTGTCCCAGTGACCACCTGATGTTTTCCCCCTCTCCCCTGCTGGTTTCGCTCTACTTCTCCGGCAGTGCCCGGTTCTTGCACCCCCAGACACAGCAGGACCGCATTCCTCCATCCTTTTTCCCCCTCTGTCTTCACCCCTTGTCCCCCGTGGCCGGGGTGGGAGGGGAAGGCAGAGAGAGCCAGAGGTCCTGCTGCCCCCCACTCCCCGTGGGGCTGCAGCACACAGAGTGGTGAGCGCTGGGGGGCTGCGCTGCAGACTGGGGGGCTGCACGTGAAGGCCCACCCAGTCCAAGGTCATCCCACGGGTCCCCTGGCACCACGGGGACATCCTTTCCCACCTCCAAGATCGTGGTGCTCCCTGGTGGGGGGCGTCCTCCATGCCGAGGCCACGGGTCTGCTCTTCCTCCGGGCTCCTGGGACCCTTCTCCCCCCCGGAGGCTGTGCGTGCATGCGTGTGCACGTGCATGTGTGTGCGTGTGCACATCCCTGCCAGCTTTGCTGGAGCCTATGCCTTGGCTCCAAAACCTTCATTTGGCCGCGATGAACCCAGACCACCAAGGCGCAACGTTAATTTACCCGATGCTCGTTTGTAGTGCGTCGATCGGAGAAATATGCGTGATGCGGGCAGGCAGACGCTGGGCTCTCGCCTCTTCTCCACCTCTTCCCATTTCGGTGGCTCTTACGATTTTGTTCCTTGATCAAACACAAAAAGCAAAGAGGAGAAAAATACCAGCACCCTTCCCCTCCCCAGCAGTGACTCCTGTCGCTGGAGGAGCGTGAGGCCCCACCAGCTTTTCACGAGCTAAGGGTTAACCTTCATCTGGCTTCAATACCCAGTGGAAACACGGCTCCCCTCCTCGGCTTGTCTGAGAGGATTAATCACATTTCTGAAGTTCACCCCTATTCCTTCTTTTTATTATTTTTTTTTTTTTTAATTGAACGATGCCAAGAAATTCCAGAAGTATTAAGCGTGTTCACTGCAAATCATTTTTATGACATTGCAAAACCTCCCCTTTTCTTTTCAACCTACTCCCCTTCCCTCAGATCCGGGCCCCGGGAACGCTGGCTCCCCCCCGGCAGCCCCTCTGCGCCGCACTCGGGGAGGCTTTCTCGCCGTTTGCCAAGAGAGCTGTTTTTTATTTAAACTCCATAAAGGATCTTGCTTTAATCAGAAAGTCTGCTTGAGAAATTTCATGTCACTTTTCCATGACTGTGGGTGGGAGAAGCTTGGAGCCAGAGTTGTCTTTTGCTCTTGGAGCGCTGCTGCATTTCCCAGAGAACAAAACCACATTTTTCCGTGGGATGGGGCTGCCAAGGGAGGCTGCCGTCCGTCCGTCCGCCTGCCGCCAGCCCTCCTGCTCCCCCCAGCTCTCCCAACTGCCCGAGGTCAGCATGTCCTGGGATGGGGTTTGAGGGGCGAGGGAGCTGTTGACAGCGCGTGGCCGTGCCATGCCGCCGCGACCGATGCAGCGCACGGCCTTTGCACGGAGTTTTGAAAAGGGAAATGTGGTCTCATCTGGATCGAGTGGTGTGCGACTCAGGAATCGTGCCTTAGCGTGGGGTCCCGGGGAGGATCCACCGGCTGGAGCCTTGATGCAATGACGACGTGACTTGTGACCGGCTGCAGGACATGCGCTTGTCGCTTGTGGTGTGCAGCACCGTAAAAATGCCTGCATGGGACTTTCTTCCTGGCACAAGACCCCCTCCCTCCCAGCTGACTGAGGCAAACTTCAGGTTTGCAGCACCCCAGCGAGATTTGTTGCCATGCCAGGGAGAGCTGAGACCAGTTTCGTCTCCGGGAAGCTTGGCAGGGACAGGCTGGTATGCTCCCTGCCCCTCCATCACAGTCCTCTGCTCCTGCTTTGTAAAACAGATTAGAAGACAAAAAGTCAAGTGTCCCTTTCCCCCCTACCTCTGTGCTTCCACTGCTGCTGCCCGCCTCGGCCCTGCCGGGGGAGCAGCCCCCACCACAGCCTCGCAGGGGGAAGAGGGGGTCTCCACGGCTGCTTGAGGGAGGGGGCAGCTGTGCTGTGTAGAGCAGGAGCTGCTCTTCCTTCCGAGTCCCTGGTCTTTGAACTGGGGTGCGGGCACTGCTGGGACAGAGGGAGTGTCGTGGTTAGCCAGCATCCCCTGCCAGGTACTTGATGGGAGCTGGAATGCCCGGCGTGGAGACACCGATGTCTCTGGAGGAGCTCAGGGCAGCTCTGGGAGTGCCCAGTGTTCGCACACCTTCTCCCTCTGTGTCACCCAGCGTCCGTCGGCCCCTGGAGCAGGCTGGGCTCCCGGAGTTACGGCTGCGGAGTTAGCTAGCTCTGCCTTGTGACCGTGTTCCAGATAGCAGGCAGCAGAAGGACCGCTTTTGGCCACCCTTCAGTGCTGCAGTGGGCTCGTTTTTTCACTCTTAGGCCGGGACTTTTCGCACACAGTTTCTCAGCCGTGGAGCAGGCGGTTTCTCCAGAAGCTGCGTATTAAGTTATTCATTTTGCAGGAAGGAGGAGGAGAAAAAAACCCTAAAGCTCTGAAACCAGGCCCCCAGAAAAACGCCCCCGCCCCCCGCCCCGCCACGAAACAGCCCCGGGTCCGCAGGGAGGGGATGAACGGACGCTGCGATGCTGAGCCAGCTACTGAGATGCCCTCTCGTTCACTCTCTCTGCAGATCTCAAGGATTTCAAGTTTGATGGCCAGCATGTGATCGAGGTAGATGAAGGGAACACGGCCGTGATCGCCTGCGACCTGCCTGAAAGTCACCCCAAGGCTCAGGTCCGGAAACAGCCCCGGGTCCGCAGGGAGGGGATGAACGGACGCTGCGATGCTGAGCCAGCTACTGAGATGCCCTCTCGTTCACTCTCTCTGCAGATCTCAAGGATTTCAAGTTTGATGGCCAGCATGTGATCGAGGTAGATGAAGGGAACACGGCCGTGATCGCCTGCGACCTGCCTGAAAGTCACCCCAAGGCTCAGGTCCGCTACAGCGTGAAGCAAGAGTGGTTGGAGGCCTCTCGAGGTGAGTGACATGGGGGTCTGTCCTGCCGGGTACCCTCCCCCGAGGTTTTGTTCTTTTCAAATTGTATCATTGATACTGAACTGAAAGGGTCAGATACTGAACAAAAGGGTCATTTCAGTGCTGTTGGTGTCATCGCGTTGCTTTTTCCCTTCATAGTTGTCCACCTTTTCTTCAGGGCGCTGCATGTCTTCCAGGGACCTGGGCAGGAGTATGTCTTGTGACCACATCCCACCTCCTCTTCTCTCTCTCCAGACAATTACCTTATCATGCCCTCCGGGAACCTTCAGATTGTCAACGCCAGCCAGGAGGACGAGGGGACTTACAAATGCGCTGCCTACAACCCCGTGACGCAGGAGGTGAAAACCTCCGTCTCCAGCGAGAGGCTCCGTGTCAGACGTAAGCCGCTCTCCCTTTGCTGTGCGTCTTCTCCGTCATGCTTCCAGCCCCAGGAGCACCTACCAGTGCTATTCCAGCTGGTTTTCTGTGTGAACTGACTTTCTTGGTTGCTGGATAAACTCCTTTCCAGCAGCAAAAGGCCCCAGGGTCTGCTCCTAGGGGTGGTGTGTGTGTGCGACCCCGGGATTGCCGTACCCCCTCGGGATTTGTTCTGGATGATGGGCAACCCAGGGGCTCCCCAGCCCTTCGCCAAGACCTCTCACTGTGTGCACATCCCTTAAGGAATGTTCCTCTCTGCCTGCCTCGCCATTTACCCCCCCACAGCGCAGGGGAGCAGCGCTAGCCCTACCGTTACCGCTCCCTGCACAGGATGCTTTCCCATCGTCCACCTTCCGCCTCACCCACCTCCTCCCTTCTCCTCTCCTCACCAGGTTCCACAGCGGAGGCAGCCCGGATAATCTACCCCCCTGAGGCTCAGACCATCATTGTCACCAAGGGCCAAAGCCTCATCCTGGAGTGTGTGGCCAGCGGGATCCCCCCGCCACGGGTCACCTGGGCCAAAGACGGCTCCAGCGTCTCTGCGTACAACAAGACGCGCTTCCTGCTCAGCAACCTCCTGATCGACCCCACGAGCGAGGAGGACTCGGGCACCTACAGCTGCACGGCTGACAACGGGGTTGGGGAGGCCGGAGCTGCGTTCATCTTCTACAACGTGCAGGTGTTCGGTGAGTGCTGCTGTAGCCCTTGTTTCAGGAAGGGCTTCGGCTTTCTCCGCTGCTTTCAGGCGAAAACGCTAGTGCTACTGTACTCTTGCTCTCCCTGGACAATGTGAGGCAAAGCTTTGCTTGTGGCTCCAATTTCTAGGAGATGGGATGATTTCTTCCTTGAGGGTTGTAGTTCTCCTTTCCTGGCTCCCACCATGAGCTGGAAATAATGGATCCACCCTTCCCTTGCAGAAACTGTTGTCATTTGTGGCACTGGGTTTGCTCTAACGTTCCACTCTCTAGAGGAGGACCAGCTGCTTCTTAGGCATATTTGACATTGGCATAGGAAAGACAGCGGAGTGACTTGGTTTTTGTTCTGTTCTGTAGGGAAGATCTCTGTGGGATAGGAAATGGAAGGGATACAGTACCTTAGGTATTTCTACCGTGCATCCTTCCCCTTCTCCCAGGCATTAGGGAAGATAAGCCTATGTTTTATTGGGTTGCATTTCATCCAGGTGCCAATGTGTTGTGTTGACACAAGCTCAACCTTTGCAGAGGAGCGTTTCAGCTCAGAAAAATGGGACTTGTAGGTGGCTGCTGTCATCTGGGAGGGGCAGATGGCCTTGGGCCGCCCCTCTGTGCGGTTGGTGTGGCTGCTGAAGGGGAGGTGCCGTGAAGCGGACCTCTGTGGGCCCCCAAAAAGGGAGTGGGATGTGGGGGTGGGGCTGGGGCAAGGATCCATCACTCTGCCCTGGTCCCTGCCAGCGTGGAAAGTGCAAAGCCACAACCGTGCTGGGTGGCACTCAGCCACGTGTTTTTTCCCTCCGCAGAGCCCCCAGAGGTGACGATGGAGCTGTCGCAGCACATCATTCCCTGGGGCCAGAGCGCCAAGTTCACCTGCGAGGTGCGAGGGAACCCCCAGCCCTCCGTCGTGTGGCTGCGCAACGCCGTCCCCCTCGCTGCCAGCCACCGGCTCCGGCCATCCCGCCGGCTGCGGCTGGTCAGCGTGGGGCCCGAGGACGACGGCATATACCAGTGCATGGCGGAGAACGAGGTCGGCAGCGCGCAGGCCATGGTGCAGCTCAGGACAGCCCGGCCGGGTGAGTCCCTCTCCGGGCTTGGGACTGCTCAGTCCCAGGGCCTAACACACAGGGAAAGAACAGGGCGAGCAGGAGGAGGACGGGGATGTCTTACCGCCTGCTTGTGTGTGAGCTGCCTTGCTCTTCCTTTGCTTTTTTTGCCTGGGGTCTCCGTATCTCCCCCCATGAACTGGTGGGAGCAGGTTGGCTTTGGAGGGCTGTGCCCTGTGTGCGTACTCGAGCCGTCTCCACACGAGAGGCACAGGGCACCTGAATGTAGTGCCTGCTACGTGGCTTACTCAGCTCTGCCTCTCAGCTTGCACTGAGCAAGAGCGTAAACACGGATGTGGGTGGACTTGCCAGGGATAAAAGAGAGACCACCCGGTTCCTCGGACCCTGCTGAGCTTCCCCAGGGCAAGAGGGGCTTCAGGGAGGGAGGAGGCCCCAGTGAGGTGTGTTAGGTTTGTAGCGGGAGGAGGAGAGCTTGTTGCCAGCACCATTTGGAGGGGCACAGCAGGCAGTGTTGCCTGGGACCCGATTCCTCTAAGGTACCTGTGCTGCAATGGGTATATAGCGCTGGCCTCCTGTGAGGCTCGAGGGGCTCTTAGCTCTGCCCCCACGGCAGACTGGGGCGAGCGTTTACCCTGCCTCGACACCTTGTCTTTCAGGAGCTACACTCAGCCCTGGGCGAGATGCTCAGCTGGGCTCGACTCAGCCTCCAACACCACCTTCCAGGGATGCTACCTTAAAGCTGCCCCTGGATAGGGCTGGACTGCCGAAGCCTGCGACGACCCTGCTGACAGCGTCTCCGCAGTGTGCACCCAACAGGGAGCTGGTGTCTCCAGCCGAGGCGCCCGTCATCCTCAGTTCTCCCCGGACATCCAAGACTGACAGCTACGAACTGGTGTGGAGACCCCGGCCTGACAGCAGGGCCCCCATCCTCTATTACGTGGTGAAGCATCGCAAGGTATCGCAGTTTCTCCTTGCTCCCATCTTTCCTCTGCGCCATTTGCCGGGTGGGCTGGTGGCTCTGCTGCACGGTTTCCCATCTCGTGGGCAGATGTGTGGGGGCAGAGGCCCCCATCGTTGGGATCTCCTCAGCCTCAGCCTGCTGAGGTGCAGGGGGCACAGGCACGAGTGGAGGTTTGCCCAGCAGTCCAAGAACAGCCCGTAGTGGTGCCTGTCTGGCTGCCTGCGCAGAGGGTGTGTGCACACACATGTGTCTCCAGCCTGGAGAGCTTCCAGCTCCCAGTTGTCGGCTTATACACACAGGAAGTCCTGAGGGCAGACTGGGCAGTGGCTTGCTCTGTAGTGCTCTGGGCACAAGCCACCTCTGCCTTGAAAGGCTCGGGCTGCAGGGCACAGAGCAGATACCTGCCCTGCTCAGCCATGCTCAGTGACTGTGAAGACCTGGCAGGGAAGCTGTCAGAGCCATGTTAATCCCCCCCAAAAGGTCCTCAGCCCCTGATTTTATTCTGTAAGCTGAAAGGCAGTGCACTGTCAAGTGTATCTGGCACAGCTTGGACTCTTGGAGCTCTGCCGAGCCCTGCCTGAGCCCAAGGGCCCTCTGTGGCCCTTCTGGGCGTGATGGGCAGAGTGCAGGCAGAGCTGTAGCCCAGCAGTTGCTCTGAATAGCGAAGCCCTGTTGAGGTAATGAGGTGTTAGAGCATCTCTTCTCATTTTGCTGGGGCTAAGTGGGGGAAAAGGGGGCTTAGATTTATCTGTTTGCTGTTTATATTTTCTTTGGGTGGGCAGGGAGTTGCAGTATCATAGAACCATAGAGTGGTTTGGGTTGGAAGGGGCCTTAAAGACCATCCAGTTCCAACCCCCCTGCCATGGGCAGGGACACCTTCCACTAGACCAGGGTGCTCCAAGCCTCATCCAGCCTGGCCTTGAACACTTCCAGGGATGGGGCATCCACAGCTTCTCTGGGCAACCTGTTCCAGTGCCTCACCACCCTCTCCGTGAAGAACTTCTTCCTGATATCCAACCTAAACCTCCCTGCTTTCAATTTAAACCTGTTCCCCCTTGTCCTGTCACTACAGGCCCTTGTAAAAAGTCCCCCCCAGCTTCCTTGTAGCCCCTTCAGGTACTGGAAGGTGCTATAAGGTCTCCCCGGAGCCTTCTCTTCTCCAGGCTGAACAAGCCCAACTCTCTCAGCCTGTCCCCATAGCAGAGGGGCTCCAGCCGTCGGAGCATCTTCATGGCCCCCCAGTAGGGAGGCAGGTTTTGCTCTGGGGTTTGAGTACATTACAGATCTGGCACATTTTGGATTCCCAGCCACTGCAAGGCACCATTTTCAATTATGTGTGAATATACATATCTTTACCTGGAATTCTTTCATTTTTGTGAAAATACGATATAATAGGAAGCTGTTATAATCCCGACACATCCTTGATTTCTTTCTAAACAAAGCTTAAGCTGAGAGTTTCTGCTCACCATCTCTTTCAAGAGCCCTTTAAAACAAAGGCAGAAGGTGCCAATGCAAGAACACAACAGGGCAAGCTGCACTAAAAACCAAACGCTGCCAAAAGCCCCGCCAGACTGTTGGCGCTGGTTGTCTGCCAGGAAGAGCTTTGTCCCCCGATGGCGTATCATGTAACTCCCAATTCTGAACTGGCAGGCTGGAGTTTGTCCATATTTTATTTGTTTTTCAGCGCTTCACCTGGAAGGGGCTGTGGGGCAGCGGAGGTCACCGTGGGTCACCGCACTTTGCAGTAATATGTTTTCAGTGTAGTCCAAATTCTCAGCTGGAGGCTCTTTCTTGGGATGCTTAAGGATTGTGTGGAAAGGAATTAGTCCCAATAACCCTTAAACTTGTTTAGCAAGAGTCTCTTTCTGTCAGAGATCCTTAGGATCGAGGTATATAATGATCTGGGTTTGACATCTCTGACTGGAAAAGCATGTGTGCGGAGAGGGAAGGAACCAATTCAGCCACCAAAGAAAAGGCTCTTTGTGTGGAAGGGGGCTATGAGGAAAGTAAAACCTACTGCCAGGAGGCTTTTACATTTCTACCAGGCAAGGGTCTGCTTCTCCTCTGGAAATTTCTTGTTTCCCTTCCCGGATATTAGCAGCCTTTAGGGCTCCCCTCCCTGGCCTCACAACTCCGCCGGCTGGGGAATAAAAATAAAAGGAGGCAGGCATTAATCAGTCAGTGTCAGATGGCGGGAGAGGATGAACGATAGGGCAGAGTCTCGGCGTTTCCGATCTGTTGCGTCACCTGCGTCGGTAACGCTCCTCTCGGCACCGGGTCACCTCAGTGTCCTGCCTGTTCGCCTGCAGAAATACTATCCTTGCAGCTGGGGAGAAGGGGGAAGGTCCCACCTTCCCTTCCGCGCAGGGCACGGGGCATCACTGAAAAACTGTGTTTCCAAGCCTTTCGGGGGGCTGGGGCCATATGCGCTCTCTTCCCTGTGGAAACCTGCGCTCCAGTGTTCCAGATCCTCAGTTCAGCCAGTGAGTGCCAGCGCTGAGGCTGGACAGAACTGGATAAAAAGCCGTCAGTCAAACGGCTTAGGTCCAGGCGAGCAAAGCGGTGCCCGGGTACCTCATATACCCCCGTTGTAACGCCCACCTCGTTCCCTCAGCAGGTCACCAACGCCTCGGACAGCTGGGCAGTGAGGGACGTCCCGGCCTCGCAGCACCGCCTCACCCTCACCCGCCTGGACCCCGGGAGCCTCTACGAGGTGGAGATGGCCGCGCACAACTGTGCCGGAGAGGGACAGACGGCCATGGTCACCTTCCGGACCGGTAAAGGTCAAACCTTGCCCCGGGTGCTTTGCTAGGTCAGGGGACGTCCCACCCCAGCTCTGAGCTGCAGGCAGCGGCCCTGGACAGAGGGGATGTTTCTGCTCGGGAAACGCATCTGCCCTCAGCCTGGAGCCGCTCTGTCAGAAGGGAAACCGGAGGGTGGGACTGAAACGAGATGGGAAAACCAGGTCTTCCCTTCTGCCTGCGTTGGGCTAAGTCCCTTCCTCCCTCCTGTCTCAGCTGGACACCTGCAGAGCCACAGAAAACAGGTCTGGCCAGGGATGTCAAGAAGGTCATGTAATCCATCCTCTGCCTGGAGACAGGATCGGCCTGTGGGGGTTGTTCCTGACAGGTGTTTGTCTAATCTTTCCGTAAAAGTTTGCCCTGCGCTAAAGGAAACACCAGGATTTCCCAGCAGGCTGCAGGCGTGAGGCTGTCTCTGCCACTAAAAGGATGTTCCACCTGCCTGCGCCGAGTCCCCTTGTCCCCTGGCTGCTTTGCCTGCCTCCAGCAGGTGTGGGGAATGGCATTCCCTTCGCAGCAGCCTTCCCTGTGGCAGTGGGCTTGCTCACCCCTCCCCTCAGGCCCCCGTCTGGGGCTAATTACTACCTTCTCAGGCAGAAATCGCGCAACGGTTCAAGAAAACCAATTAGAAGTTTTAGAAAATTAAATATAAGGGGGCCTATGAACAGTTTAACAAACCCACCCCTTATGTTCCTGCCCACGGGCCTGATTGGTGCTTTGAACTCCTGGGGCCCTTTGAGTCCAGAGTACTTACCTCAGCATCAGAGCTGGGAATATTTTCTTTGCTCATCCCAGGAAAAATTAGCTCTGAGCTGTGTCTCCGTGTCACTGATGCCACCTCTCCCTTCTGCACAGGCCGGCGCCCCAAACCAGAGATTGTTGCCAGCAAAGAGCTGCAGATCCAGAGGGACGACCCCGGCACGAGCACCCAGAGCAGTAACCAGGCCGACAACAGTCGTCTGTCCCGTAAGGCCCTCCCGGAGCCGGGCAGGGAGGGAGGGAGGGCGAGGGGAGCTGGATCTCTCGTGCGTGGCGGTGCCCAGGCCGCGCTGGGGCTGTTGGGTGACGCGGGAGCTGGGGGGTCTCCAGCTCCTGCCGAGGAGGGCTCCTCGGGTGGTTGGCAGACAGGCTCTCACAGGAGAGCGGGCTGATCCCACTGCCCGTCCCCACCGTTAGTGTCAGGGCTTGTCGGAAACTCTGTGTCTCTGGCGGAGTTTCACATGGAGCGTTCAGAAAGCCCTG
>NW_010235715.1:21140-21473 GCF_000690775.1 Eurypyga helias
GCCAAGCTGCCATGCACCAGCGGGTGCGGGGAGCGCAAGGGAGAAAAGGGAACCAGGTCCCTGCGGGCCCTGGAGTCCTGCTCCCTCAGCCAAGGGCAGTCAGAGCCCATTCTAGGGGGGCAGGGTGCTCCATTTGGGTATTTTGCTGCATGGAGAAGCATTAGTTCCTGCCTGGTTAATCCAGTTCATCGTTTCCCACCGTATGTCTGCCGTCGCTGTTACCCACCAGTGCTGTGGAACTCCCTCCTTCAATCCTTATCCTGCCTCTGACGTCCCCTCCTTCGGTTCCCCGCACTCATTCGTGTTGCCTTTTCTTTCATTTCCACGGCCCAG
>NW_010235715.1:21571-24342 GCF_000690775.1 Eurypyga helias
CTCCCACCTTTTGACAGTTTTCCTCTCCAATTACATTTCTACAGCCCAGAAGTTTTCCCCCTTTCCTCCTCAGCTAGTTGTTCCCAATCTCTCCTGTTTTCGTCTCCCCCTGCCCGCTGCTTCCATGTCAGTCAGGCCTTTTGCTCTAGTGCATCCTGACATCCTCCTGTGTCCCTCGCAGCTCCAGAGGCACCGGATCGTCCAACCATCTCCATGGCATCAGAGACATCTGTGTACGTGACCTGGATTCCCCGCGGGAATGGCGGGTTCCCCATCCAGTCTTTCCGTGTGGAATATAAGAAACTGAAGAAACTGGGAGACTGGGTCCTGGCCACCAGTGACATTCCTCCCTCTCGCCTCTCTGTGGAAATCCCAGGCCTGGAGAAAGGTAGGCAGATGTTCTGCTCCCTGCTTCCGGGAGGTCCGTAGGAAAGCTGTGCAGTCCCGGCAGGCTGGTTAGCCCCCGTCACGGTGCGCTCCGCCCTGGCTGACAAAGCCGCTCCGGCCTCAGAGACGTAGGGAAAAGCTGCGTCTCCAGTTTCTCCAGCTGCCAAGACCAGCGTAGGTCTGACCTCCCCCGGGGAGGCTCACGGAGGCTTTTCTGGATCACAGGATGTCGTTACCGAAGGCAGGTGGTTTTGCCATTTACTAGGCAGGACGGAACTCCCCGTAGCCATGGGCAAGACAGATGGGCATGCAATTCCTGTGGAGCTTCACGTGGGGAAAGGCGGCATCAGTGGACAGCTTCAGCGGGTGTTGTGCCTACCCTGAGTTAAATGCCAGCAAAACGACGTTTAGGTAGAAATGGTTCAGGCTCTGAGCTTTTTACTGATGTTCCTGTACGTAACTTCCACGCAGCAGGGGAAGGGCGCCTTCCCCTACCTGCCCTAGGGTCAGACATCTCTGAATCCACCCACCCACCTTCCGCAACTGCTAGCTGACCTCTGAACCATCTGGACAGGAATTGGGGACAGCAAATAAAAGCAGACTCCGCCTAGCACCTGGCTGAAACCTGGCCAGGCAGTGTTACACTTGGATCAAAACCTCTCCGTAGGCTCTCTGCCTTCTGAAGAGGGTGCAGCCCCTCTCCTCAGCCCGCCCTGCGCTGACCGCAGAACTCTTGGAAGACCGCAACTCTATTTCCCATTTTTCCCTTAGGCACATCCTATAAATTCCGTGTCCGGGCACTGAACATCCTGGGAGAGAGCGAGCCCAGTGCGGCGTCTCGGCCCTACGTGGTGTCGGGGTACAGCAACCGAGCCTACGAGCGGCCTGTGGCCGGGCCGTACATCACCTTCACGGACGCCATCAACGAGACCACCATCATGCTGAAGTGGATGGTGAGGGCCGTCGGGGCGCAGACCCCTGGGGCGGGCAAGAAGCGGGCGCGTGGGTGCTGCTCGCCCACCTTACACACAGTGTCCGGGTTACCACGCCACCACGAATGGATGCGGGATCCGACAGCTCCTTCCAGCAGAGGAGGGCTGGGCTTGGGCCACAGGGAAGTGGGGGAAATCAGAGAGCCTAGGAAACCCTTTTCCTCTGAATCCGACACTGTGGGCAGGAGGGATTTCAGTGGGTGACCTCGGGGTGTCGGCCGTCGTGTTCAGCAGCGCACGGGGCGGCTGCCCGCTCTCCTGCCCAAATTCCTGGAGCCTGTCAGCACCTCTCCCTGCCCCAGTGGTTTCCAGCAGATGAGTCCTTGGCCCTCATGGGCTGGGTAGCAGCCCCGGGTGCTGCTGGTCACCTACAGCAGCCGCCCCGAGCGTTGTCAGGAGTGGGCAGGATCGCAAGCCCAGATCCAAGTGTTTCCAACAGCTCCATCAGAGGGACAGGTGGCCGTCTTCCCTCCTGGCTGCTTCTAGCCAGAAGTTGCTACAGGGCAGGATGGGCACCACTGTTCCTGCTGTGCCAAACAGTAGCTGGCAAGATACCGGGTGGAATACGCAGCGGGAACACACGGAGCTGGGACGGTACTGCCCTGGGTGGGGGAGGAATGGAGCTGGCTTCGGAAACACCAGGCTCCTGCAGTCACTGCTTCCTGGCAGAACGGGAGTCGAGGTGAAGGTGGGCCTGTCCTTGCCCAGCCGAGCCACAGTTCTTGGGGAATTTTTTCTCCGGAGCGTTGGCTGCCGAGGGGAAGCAGAACACTGGATGCCTGGGGTGACAGGGCCAGACCCATGCCTTGCCTGTGTCCTGCGAGAAGGAAGGTGTGGGAATCTAAAGTAGCACTGAGCTCCTGGAAGGGAGCCCTTAGCGTGCAAACTGGTGGCAAGACGAGGAAGATCCCATCCCATTTATCCCCCCTGCTCCTCACCCACTGTAGGGAGCACGGACACCTCTGCTAATTTCTGCTCTCCCGTTCCCTGCAGTACATCCCAGCCAGCAACAACAACACTCCCATCCATGGCTTTTACATCTGCCCCACCGACAGCGACAATGACAGCGACTACAAGAAGGACGTGGTGGAAGGTAGGAGATGCGGGAGACTTGTCCCAGCTGCTGGTTCATCCTGGGAGAGTGCACGGCCGGAAGGAGCCCTGTGCGCGAAGGCCGCTGTGCAGACCCGCTTTGCCTCGCGCTGCTGCGGGGCTGGGCCGGCTGCGCCTTCCCGGGGGAAGCTGACGGCACCGGGTGTCTCTTCCCCCTCAGGAGACCGGTACTGGCACTCCATCAGCCACCTGCAGCCAGAGACCTCCTACGACATCAAGATGCAATGCTTCAACGAGGGAGGCGAAAGCGAGTTCAGCAACGTGATGATCTGCGAAACC
>NW_010235716.1:0-61982 GCF_000690775.1 Eurypyga helias
TCTATGATTCTATGATTATCTTTTTATACAGGTTAAGGTAATGTAGCAGGTTACATTTTTTAAAATGGAAGTAATTTGTGAGAACTTATGAAATCTAGCATAGAAAAAATTGTTTATAAAAAATGAGAGCTGTCTTTGTTTTGCAGAATGTCTTGTTTGCTTCTGCAAGTTTAACAAAAGCCTGATGGTTTAAACTCACTTCAGATTATTTCTACTTGGAATAGTGGTACCTCTCAGAAGCATCTCTGTGGGCTTGGCTACACAGACTAAAAATTGAAGACAAAAGAATAGTAAGTCAGCAAATGTTCCTCCTAAGCCTCCATTCTGTTTCACTGTATATAATTTTTCTTCCTAAGGTTAAAATAAATAATAATAATAATCTTCTGAGGAAGATGAAGTTGAAATATATTCAGTAAAATAACTGGAAAAACAGAGCTACACCTGTATGTGTTAAAATGCTAATAAAAATAGAAGTCTCAATTTTCAAACAGAATAAAAAAAAAAAAAAATCCTGAGTTGCACAGTTAGTTAAAAAAAAAAAGTTTCTAATCTTTTGGTCTTTACACCATAAATCACAGCATCATCCAGTATTTTACCTTCTAGTGTGTAAAGCTTAACACCAGAATGTTGTTTAATGCTGCTAAATAAAATGCTTGGTAGTGAGGGTTGCATAAAAAAGTAGATCGTTGTCGTCTTATGCTGAGAAAAAACCTATACTAAATAAAGGTTTATCTTGGCCTTTTCTCTGGCAAGCTTTCTTCTAGTAACACTTTTAACAGTTTGAAAGTACAAAATATGAAGTTTATAATTCCAAATTAATCCTAAAGTTACTGCCAGTAACAGCTAAATATTATTCCAAATTCAACAAGAATGTAATCAAGAGTTGCAAGTACATCAAACAAGTAGGGCATCCTTTTCTTTGTATGCTTTACCTTCTTTCTTATATATTAGCAAAGTGAATGAAGAGCAAGGTCAATCATAACACCCATATGTGGTGGTTTTTGTCTTGTGTTTATTAGTGCAGTACCTTCAACAAAAGCAGCATACAGTGTCTTAGACCTTATGGCAGATGCTTGCTGTCAAACAAGTACATTTTAATGGGTATCAGTGGCTACAACACATAGGTGTACCTATGGCAGGATTTTACGTATTGAGCCAGACACAGAGTTTGCATAGAAAAGCAAAAGGTGAAAAGAGGAAAAGGAGGTCCAGATAAGAGTTTACACAGGTCCAAGCCTAGCAGCTTACAAACTGATGTTAAGAAAACCCAGAGTTATAATGATAAATATTAAAACACTACACAGGACTTTTGAAAGAAAATTAGATTGTCCTTGCTCTGGGGTATGAGTTATAACAGTACTGTTTCAGTAAAAGCCTAACCCAGTATCTTGTGACCTGAGTCCAATTGTAATAATTTAGAAAGTTTGTTAGGAATTAGTTTTCCAAATGGACTGTGATTCGAGACCCGAGTCGAGTTAAGGCACACTGTTTTAAGACAACTGTAATTCTGTAAGTTGATATTTTGTTTTTATGAGCACTTCTGCCAGTGTTTGCAACCTGCTTTTGCCAAAGACCATCTAATTGTTGAGGACAAACAGAAATCAATGAAAAGAGTGACCTCCACCTTCCAGATATGGATTAACGTGCAGTGATGAAAAGCCTCCTCTCCCTGGAATTTGACTTGCACCAGGTTCCATTTTCTGTGTCTGCCTTCTGTCCTATTGCCTGTGCTGTGTGAAAAGCAATAACTAGCTTTGACATTATCTCCACCACTTACGTTTCTCTAAAATGACATTCTGCTTCAGGGTGTTTTTTTTCCCAAACTTTATCAATTAGGTGGTTCTTGTAACCTTTCATTCTTCCTTCCCTTCTGTCCTCTCTGATTCCAGTTACTGAATCACAAAGTCTTTGCTGATTTTTTCCTTATAAAATACTGTGGTGAAATTTAAATGTATGGTGAGAGTGCTGCACACCTCACCCTGACTATAGTACCTGTTATATGGTATCTCCCTTGGGAATTGTGTGTGTACATTCAATTTGGAATGTTCAGTTGTGTATTTCTTACAATATGGACAGGATTGAGCAGAAAGCCGCATTTTTACTTCTATTAATTTTATCTTCCTCAGAAATCACCAAGCAATTAAACCAAGCATTTAGGATAAGTGAAATCCTATTTCACTTACCTGAGGGTAAAAGCATCTTTTCTTGTCTTCCTTAGATGCAAGGTAGATAAAATAAGAAAATTTCTGATCCTGAAAAGTAATGATCTCCATAGCGATGGGAAGGGTATTTTGGGAGGCATATTTTATTTCTTTCCAAACAAATCAGTTATGTAGAAATGAAAGGGAAATTGTTGCTGTTTACATAGAGAAAAGATGTTAACTGCGAAATTGCCAGATTAGAGTTGTTGTAATTAGTACTTCCTACACTATATTCATGCCATCCTGTCATGGCCATTTGACAAATGTTAATGATTTTGAAACCGGAATAAGAAATTTTGCCTTAGATTTTTAAAATAGGAGTTTAGCAGTTGTCTCATCCTACATTTATTGGGAATCCATATATAATCTAAATACAGTGCATATAAAACATGCCAGGCACTGTTTTTATCATCTCTAAGAATGCTCATTCCAGGGAATTTAAATACTCTACAGTGCAGTAAGATCAGCTTTTTAATCACTGGGAGGTCAGGGAGGTCCAGAAACAATACTTAATGATTCATTAATGTTGAAGAAGTAGGCACGGTTGCAAATGATCATTTGTCTCTTAGGACTAAATCGATGAGTCCGTGGTATGTATCTAGTCTCTTGTTTGTTTGTTTCTACTAAGCAGCATTTCATGAAGGCACAACAGTTAGAGACTGAAGTCAAATGCTTTTTTTCCACTTGCTCATGCTTGCTCTTGCTGTATCTCCCTCCCCCATGCAACAGCACCCTCCGTGTGTCTAATATGTGTTTTCAGTTTGTGCTGCCATGGTGAACCAGATAGCGATAGCTGAGTTCCAGGCTTTTTTAAAAATCACTGAATTTCAGATGCAAGGACTGACTGAGAAACTTTTTATTTGTTGCTATGTATATTCTCTTTTCTTTCTGTACATTGTTGGAAATTACATTAACATAATATTGCTGTTATGAATAAAGCCCACCCCAGAGTCTTGCGCCCCACTAAGCAAGACTGTGCTGTATGTGAGTATGGTGACGTGAAAAGAGAGCAGAAGGCAAGACTTGGATCCCAGCTGTCCTTTTGCATATTTGAGGTCTCTGTATGGATAGTTCATAGGCAGAAAAAAATGAGGGAGTATTCCATTTAAGTGCATAGAAACATATTTAGGACATACGATTTTTTTTTTTTTCCATCAGAAATACAGAATTCAAAGGTTTGAGATGACCCTCTTGGGGAGGGTCAGGGTTTCTTCTTCATGAGTTTCCTTGAATCTGGAAGTTCTATTTTCTTACCTTCAACTGCTGTCAGTTTTCCTACAGAGGGACTTACTCAAGCAAGCTGTCATTTTAGCTAATTCATGACCAATTAACTCAAAATGTTTTTTGAAGTTTGTTTGTGGGTGAAATTTTATAGACACTGACCAGATAAATGAAAACTGAGAACGATCTGTTTGAACGCAGTGTTAAGAATTGCTTACAAAATAGCAGTATCTATGATAAATTAATAGAAAGGAATCCCAAATATGAGTAAAGCAGTTTTGATTATTTTGTTAAAGTGGCTATTAGTAAAAATTGATTTGAGATACATACTGAGCTCTTATTATCTCACTTGCTGTAAAGTGTTATTCTGGCCTTAATTGTTTCTTGCCGTGTTTATTATTGACATAGTCATGGCAAGACGTGGTCAATAATCACAGCTGATTATCATCACTAAAAATAATTATGCATAGTTCATTCTTCTAGTATATAAATCATCAGTGTTGGTGAAATTTGAGTAGACAATGAATGTCAAATGAAATTAAAGAAGCAAAGTTTCTGTAAGTGAAGATAACAATAAACGGTATTGATTACATCACTGAAAAGTGTTTTAAGTAAAGTGGTCAATTTTAGATTATTGGGCTTGCAATAATAACAATTGTAATAATAGCAATAATAATAGTAACAACAAATAATGTGGTTGCTATTTTATATGTGATGCACAAGTAAATAAATCTGTAAAATCTAAAAGCACTTGCTTTTTTGCCTTAGTGGAAAACTGTGCCTTATAATCTTGCCTAAAATGGTATCTGTAACACCAGCCTTAATCGTACTGTCTCATTCTTGGGCAAGGAACACATGAGTATGTAGAGGGTAACATCCTCATCATAAGGAATGATAAGGAATCGAATCAAGTTTTGCAAGACCCTATTTCTCACTGCAGGAGAGGCATTTAGCAGACTGTGTTACAGACGTTTACATATTTAATTTTGCAACAGTTTAACTCTGCTTTCCATGTCAGTAGATAAGAGGAACCCTAGTAACCATGTTTTTATTCTCTGCTTTTGAGAGAGCACTTGTTCTCATTATGCTATGTAGATAATCTGAGAAAAGATCTAGAAAAAAAGCAAGCCCCAGATTTTGATTAAGCACTGAAACAAGTTGTTCATCCTTGTATCTCCGTCCCTGGAGACACTCAAAAGCCATCTAGGCATGGTCCTGAGGAACTGGCTTTTGGGGGGTTTACTATATAGCAAGAGCACCAGAAAAAATTACCTCATCCTAACCTGAACCATTCTATGATTTTGTGACATTTTAATTAAAATACTCTTTGTGTTACATGTTCGAACAATTTACTGGTATTTCCTAAAGTGTCTCTCACCAGTAAGGCTTGTTCTACCTGTATCTTAGTCGTTCTGAAATCAAGAACTGAATTGCTTTTTCTGAGACTTAGAATACAGGTACAGCTTCATTCAAAAGCCCAGAGCAGCTCTTTTCAATGAACAGATGACTATTAAGAAATTATGATTTACTAGGTAGAGATACTTACACATCTCATCAACATTAAGTCTGTAAATATTAAAGATATTTGATCTAACAAATTGCTTTGATAATCAGGTGTGTGTGGTTTCTGGTGCTTTTAGGTTTTATACTAGATTCTTTCTAGTGTTTCTTTCCTCCTTCCATCTCACCTGTTTTTGCTAAATACAGAAGGGATGAGTTTTAGAAGAGTTTTCCAGGGAAATTGAACCTGTGTCATATGTTATACTGTGATGTGTAACCTCTGATGGTATTTATCGAAGCAGTGTTGAGTCAGATAAAGATATTTATGCTTCTTTGTAGAGGCACCAAACCTTGAAGTATGACAACCTGAGCACAAAGAAAATTTGCTCTGGTACTTCCATTTCCTCTTTGGGTTAATTCTTAAAGAATAAACTGTTCTTTATGATTTGAGCAGTCAGTTTGATCTGAGTTTCCTGAAAGAATTGATAATTCACATGTTGGTTTCACTCTTCTCTAGATTAATGTTTAATTATAGCAAGAATCATGTTCATACAAGTCTGTTTATTGTCTTCTCAAACACAGACCTGTAAAGCTCTAAATGGTTGCCATAATTAGCAGAAGAGAGCCACTGGAATGAGAAGGATCTAAAAGACATAACAATGTTAATTTAAATGACAATTTTTTAAAATTTTGCCTTTCACAACTATCCCTACATATTCAAAGTGCAGGTGCTCAGTGCACCTCTTCAAGAACTCGCTGCATGGTCAGGTCACCCCTGTGTGATTCCTGTCATGTAGTGATTTTGTTAATTGCACTGTTCTTCCTCTCATGCTGTGTTGAAGACTTGGGCGAGGGTCTTTGGTTTGTTTTTGTTTTATTACTTCATATGACACTATTAATCACAGAATTGCAAAGATAAAACAAGCATCAAGTTGAACTCAAAAGCAAAACTATGCCAAGTGTTGACTTTAGCACTTGCAGTGACAAACCCTTGTTTTCAAGTTCTCACAATGTACATATATAACACTGGTTGCAATTCATACACTATACAGTTACGTCTAGGAATAGATTCTAACACTCCCCAGGTTATTTTAGGCATGTTAGTAAATAGTATGAAGAAATGTCTAAACAGACCATATTTTTTTTTTAATGCCAGCATTACAGCAGACACTTGGGTCAGACTTCTCTTTAAACTTGTTTGTATTAGGTAGACACATTATTGCATTGTTACTTCCCTTTCCTGAATATAATTATTTTCCATAAATGAATCTTGTCTTGAAAGTCAAAATGAATTGGGTAATATAGCCTGGGGAGAGAGCCTACTTAGGTTTTCCATGTGTCCATTACTAAAGGTATGATAGTCATTTAAAAAGAAGAAAAACCTTCATACCCAGAGGAAGCTCAAGAAGCAGATTAAGGGATAATGGATCATTATCAGGACTATATAAACAGCTTTTGTATTGATTAATCCATGTTACAACTCTTTAAAAGAGCTAATAATTTTAGTGCCAAATAAAGAAGGGATTGCAGTTTCCAGTGAGGAAATGGCTGTACTTGCGACTCAGGTAGTGGATAAGCAATGAATAGGAAACATCATCCATTATTATGATCCAGCAGTGAAACTGCTGACCGCAGAGGCCATTATACAGATGAACACTAAATTGCAGAGCATGTGCTGGTCTCTGACACCCATGCCACATGCTAAAATAACAACAACAACAAAAAAATAGGATTACTATTCAGTGTGCATTTCAGTATGAACCTACCTGGTTTTGAGCATTATCCTTGTCTCTTGACCACCTCTAATCATGACACACAAACTATTCAAGGATATTATTTCTGAATTTTCTGTTTATGATGCAGCTATACGTCCAATCACAGGAAATTAGTAGTTAGTGAAAATTAAATACTGCTTTCCAAAATCAAATTTCATAGGCAGAAACACTAATAAAAATTTATTCTCACTGGCAGATCTGACTCTGTGAGGGGACATGACACTTTGGTTCTAAGAAGCCTTTTTCTTTCTGTAAGGCAGAGCTTGTTTTTGCATCTTTGTAGTTTCATGTTCTCATCAGACACAAAATGTTATTGATCCCTCTTACCATGAAAAGAGAAACTTGCTTAGAATTATTATTCCTCTGTGTTTGAGACCTATATAAGATCTTCCACTATAACTGAATAATCTATATTTTTTCTGTAATTAAAGAAAGAGAATCAGAATCTGGAAAAACTTTTCGTTTCATCGATCTTAATAACACCATTTGCAAAAGAGTCAAATCAAAAGAGCACGTATCTACCATAGCTGTTAACTTTTAACATTTAAATTTTATTTGTATTAAAAGTATTCTACAATTTCTTCATTTTGAAACCACCTTGAAGGACGCAGTGTGTTAGGCATTTAGTCAGCCGTTTATAACTGAATTCCTAATTGTAAAGTGTGAGATTAGTGTAATTATTGGCAATGTACAGTTATCAGGCTGAAAGCATTCTTAAGTGGATCTAGCCAGTTCAGAGGTGATGGCTTCTTAAGGCAGCAAAGACCTGCTTGTGTAATCTTTATCCTTCCTTGACATCTCGTTTAGTGGTTTACTAGGGAACACTTTAAGTGCCCCATAACTTTGAATTCAATTATTTTAAAATTGGTTTTACAAGTTTCCTTAAGTATTCCATTACACTTTAGCATTAATAAGGACTCATAATAAGCAGTTACCTGCAAAACACTTACATCCAATGCCTACTTCTGTATAGTGCACCTTGGTTGTAAAATTTTTGCCTACAGTAGCTATCATACATCTGCCTACAGCATGCAATATACCACTTATCTAAATGCAGAATTAAAATGTATAAGATTTTAAGAGATTATTCAGTAGTTTAGTGAGCTGTTCTGGAAGCTAAAAGCAATTATCTAGATGATGTTGATCAGAATAACTATAAATAAGATATGCTTACACAATTGCTGGTAACAAAACGGCCAACACAGAGGGGGTTAAAATTTCTGTTTCACTAAAACATACTGCAAATTTCTGTCCTTGTTACCCCACCTTTCCTCAAATTCTTTTACAGTTGAAGAATTAGATATTTTGAGAGGGTAAGAGAACTAGTCTGGAGTTTAAACTGGAAGGTAACCTTTTGAAAATATATCCTTTTGAATAAAGGACTTATTTTTTTAATTGTGTCTATTTATCTTAGATTACACATTGCAAACATTCTGGTGGTTATTGTTTTCAGAGATACCTGTGAAAGGTATGTTTCCAAAATGACACCACAACATAAAACATTATAACATTCACTAATGGTATTAAAATAATGATAAATCTAGGTATCCAGCAATTCAGAACTTAGATACAGGTGTGACTTATTAGGTAACTTCACTTAGATGGAGTTTTTCCATTATACTTCAGTTTTAGACCTACTTTAAAAATCTTCATTGCTGTGGGGTTTCCATCACTCTCCCCTTCATTCCTTCCCCTAGAAGGTTGTTGAATGAGTGAGGGTGCTGTGATATTTTTTTCACAGTGTTCTCTCTGAACTTCTGTTTGTTGGATTTTTCTCATTACTACTAGATTCAGCTGCTTTAAGTACTTCATTGACCTCCTTGCTATCTTATACTCTCCAAGGACTGATGCTGAAAAGTTACTCTACCATTATAACCCCTAAATTATTGCTCAGTAAAGCTCAGCATTCACCAGTCTTCTTAATCTTTCATTCTAAGTAAAAATGTTGGTCACCTTTGTTACTCTGCTCTGAACAAAAACATTATATTTATTTCTTTCTGACAAGTTAATCCTAAAACCGAAATTTTTAATGCACACTTCCAGCAAACTAGGTTAAGAATTCATTAGTAAAACCACGTGAAATTCCTCACGTTCCAGAAGCATTGATCTGAGTGTTCTCAGCATTCACTGAAGCCAAAGCAAAAATCCTTACTGTCTTGAAGGCTGCTACATCAAGTCCGTGTCCATGACATAAAAGAAGGCTGAGGCACACAAGAGAGGATTGATTTGAATATTTATGATGTAAAATATATTTATTGTCTTTTAGCATTTAAGTAATTTCAGATTTATAAAATTCAGACTGGCAACAAATAGAGAAACTGAAGGAAAGTTTTAAAATGCAGACTTCTGTAGAGTAATGGTCTGTTACATTATTTCTTCCTGATAAACCATCAAATAAAAAGAGTGGCATTCCTATTCCACCAGAAAAATACAGTGGAGACTTTCCTGTTATCACAAAAGCAAGTTAGATTCTGACTTAAACATGACAAATGCTTCACAAGTTAGATTCTGACTTAGTTGTTACTCTGACTTAAACATGACAAATGCTTCATTTGAAAACTGTCAGCCATGTACAGCATCTTCCAGCTGAAAATAAAAGAGGAGAAAGAATGCCACTCCTTCTTGTTATGCTATTCCTGCTAAAATAAAGTGGCAGATAGTCATAAAACTGGAAGAAAACGAGTTGGTGATGTTTGTACCCAGCCAAGCATAGCTCTCCTTTCATCTGGCTAATGAATCATTCACACATTCACAGTCAAGTTTGTACTTTCTCTGACATGTAGGTTTTAATCAACAGATTGACATTTTCTACAGAAAATTGCCTATAATCAGGGCTGTCCTAAGCTGGGGAAAGGTATGTCAGCATGCCACAGCTCCAGAAATTTGGAGTTTTGTAGGATTTTGCTAGTAGTTTTGGTGATGAGTAACCTAGCAGCCTCCTTTTCCTGCTAGCTCTCAGGCAAGCGTCATCCATAGTAGCATCTTCATCCTGCTGTAGAGTCACCAGTTAGATGGTTAAATTGAAATACGTTAATCTATAATCTGCATAGAATAATGTGATTTTACAAAGATAATAGAAAACTCAAAGCCTCAAAGAAATAAACTGGAGATAAGTAAGTATTCAGAATTGCGTACCTTATTTTACTTGGTAAATTCTCTGGTGGGACAGAAGAGTTGTCCGACGAGGTGACATTCATTGTTTCTTTTTTGCACTGCATCTGCCCAAGGGTTCTGTGTTCACAAACGTGATCCAGTGGGTTCCTGCTTGCAAACATCCTGTAGTCCCCACTTGAACTCGACCTCAAGCTGACTTTGACATGATAATTGCTAGAAGAGAGCCAGAGCTTGACATGGTGATTTACCTAACTGTATATTTTACTGCATGTTGTTTAAACTAGCACATTGCACTGTTTACAACACTTCACTAATATATTTGGAAAAGTAATTGGATAGTTCTAACTATGTAAAATTGCTTATATGAGTGTGACAATGCAGTACACTGCTGCTAAGCAGGTTTTAATCAACTCAACATTGGGTTCATTTGGTTACTAATCTCAGATGTCTATGCTTCATTTTTATATTATAGGAAGGAAGTTTCCATAAATATTCAAGACATACTAAGTAGAAGTAATTATTCAGGGCTTAGCTGGGAGAGTAAGCAATGGAATGAAAAGCCATATGAGCTGAAATAGAGATTTTTTAACAAGTAATTCTTAGAGTATAAGCTAGCTTTACAAGAAAACTGTGGATCATCAACATTCATATGAAAGCAATACAGTAGACTTGTTTACTTGGAGTATATGCATGCTCCAAGAGTCACCTTGTACAAAAAAGATGAGTTTTAATTACAATAAAACATCTGTTCCTCTTATAAAATGGAAGTCAGCTTCTAAAAAATTGTGGTTTGTTTTTTTTTTTTTGTCTTGCGTTCGGTTGATAAGCTTACATTTTAACAAGTAAGTGTTTTCAGAAAAGGTTTTCAGAAACCGTGTTGTATTGGCAGAACCCATCGCCCTGTGGGGTTTAGCTGAGCGCTCAGTTTGTGCTGCAGGGCACCCTGTCTGTGTGGGTTTAGGATGGCCTGACCATGATTCTTCAGCTCAGTTTCTTGAGCGGTCTGTGTGGTTTAGGCTCCCCTCATGTGGGTATTCTGTTTTCCATGGGAATAGTTGTTGTTGTAAGGCACACTGTTAAAACAGCCCCTGGAGTGAGCGGCCAGCTTTGGGTTTGCCACAGCCCTGCCTCCCACCTCACCGGCCCTGGGGGCACCACTGGGTCTGGCTGCCCCTGACAGGCCTCCCACACCTGCCCACAGCACAGGACCCTGTTTCAGCCCAGCTTGGGGCCCTCCATCCCTGCCTCAGAGATGCTGCAGAGTGGGCGCTGGTCTCCTGCCCCACTGATCCTGGCCCCTGCCTGCAGACCCACAGCAAACCTCATTCCTCACTGTCCTGCCTGGGCGTCCCAGGCTGTGGCTGAGCCTGGTGCCCTATGCTGGCCTGAACCTGACCCCCGCTGAGGGGGACAGCCCAGCACAGCCTCATCCCCTTCCCATGGAGAGTTGCCTATGGAACTCCTGGCACCCCTGGCTGCCATCATACCCCAGGGACCCCGCTCCCTCACTCAGGTACTGTGGGGTAGGCTCTGCCCGATGGCCATATTATGGTGCTATGCTTCCCTCTCAGCTGGCGCTGAGCCCTAACAGGAGTTAGCTTGCTGCTGCATCTTCCTATTTCTTCTTAAAATACCATCTTAAAGTCTTTTCAAAGTTAAAACAAAAACTGCTGGAAAGGAACTGAGAAACAAAAATAAGTTATTTTTTCTGCTTTGTGTGAAGATTTTACATTGCTCCGATTAGTAATAACAAAGCCATTTACAGTAACTCTCTATTTTAAGACAAGAATAAAGCTTAATTTAGCATGCCCTTATTCTTTTTTTGTCATTTTTTTGTTTATTCCTCAAGGTGCTTTCCTGCCGCCAGCGGTGTCACAGTGTTACGTTCCTGTCTCAAGCACCTCGGGGCCGAGGCTGATCTCCTGCAGGGTGAGTCATGGCTCACAGCACCTTTTCTGGGGAGTTTTTTTTCTTTTCTGGGGCCACTGCTGCCGCTTTGACAGTTTTGCTGCCTTTGCCTTTTGCTCTGTTCTTGTCTTGAGGATTTCTTTCATCTGGCATCATGTTAGTTAAAGACAAGCAAGTCAAGTCTTGGGTGAGAGAAGATGAGAGCAGGGGAAAAAGAGGCTCAAACTTAACTCTCTTCTTTGTTCTCATTTATCAAAGAAGAGATTGCCATATGTTTTCTCCTCTTTTGCTGTTTGTTATATGCGTAAATGTGACATCTATTAATTACGTTATGAGATTTTTCCCTTTTTTAAAGCTATTCCTATTCTGCATTTCATTTGCAGTGTTACTTTTTGATTTTGTAATATATTGGATATTTTCATGTTTTTACGTGAAGTCTAGGCTGAACATTTTTATGTGAAAGGTATATAGGAGACATATCATGCATGACAAGTATATTTGATCCCAGTAATGGAAGTTGAAGTTTCTCTATTAAAGTTAATGGAAGTGTAATGATTTATGCCAGCTGTGAAGATCTGTTTGGTTATAGATGCTATATGAAATACATTTGTTTGGTAGAATGACAAGGTTCTTTTTTTGGAATAATTTGAAAATATTTATTAGACTGGTTATTAATTCTTAATATATAAACATTTGTATTTGGGGGATTATTCATAGCGAGGCTACTTCGTGACTACAGGGAGCTTGCCATTTCTACTGGCTTACAGTTTGTCTCATTGCACCTGTTTTAGGTCTGCAGTTGCTCTGTACTGTTCTGATGTATTGAGATGTGATGGGCGCTGTCAAGTTCAGGGGCTGTCATTTGCTGTGTATGTAGGGAGTGGTGCTACAAAATGATGGGTCTGGTCACTTTGAGAGCAGGATTCAGTAAACATGAGCCTGCTTTTCTGTATGTCCATTTCCAGAACAGCTGTTGTTTGTTATTGATGGAGATTTGACCTTTTACTGGTATCTCTAAACTGGTACTGGCATATGTACCTGTAAAGATTAGCAACCTCGACTGAACAAAGCAATCCTTTGTTGTGCTTTGCAGTGACGTACTCCTCACAACTTAGTGAGCCTTGGTTAAGGCTACCAGGTGAAAGCATTTGCCTTCTTTATTACTTTTCTTTTGTACTTAAACCCCCTACGGCTGAAATTTCACAAAATGGCACTTCTGTCCAGGGTTCTGCTCCATATAAAGGAGAGACATGTGTTTTGCTGTCTGTGCTAATTTAACACTTGATCTTTCATTTCTGCCTTTAAAGTATGGTGTGACCTGTGCTATATTGTGACTGTCTTTGTGGTCTCTTTTCTTTTCACTTCAGCAATATTTCACTTTAATTTCTTCTCAGTCCATATTTAGTCTACTGCCTATTTCCAGCGGAATTCAGGTTTCTTATCTGCACGACAGGCTCTATTCAAACTATAGTATTTTCTGCGAAGGTACTAAGTTTTGAGTGTTACTTTTCCTCTGACTTCCCATAGTTTTAATTTTTAGACTTTTGCAGAAATAATCTCAGTGTTCAGACAAGCAAATTGCGAAGAATTTTCAGGCTTCATTTGAATTTATTGTAACTAAACCTCTTTATTTGATAAAACTGCTAGAAAACTAGGTTACCTTAAGTGTGGAGTTTCCAAAGTATACAAACTCCATTATTTTTAATGTATGGAGCAGAAATACTGGCTGTTCAGAAAAATCAAAGCACTTCAAAAGTGATTCTGTAGTTCTTTAGCAGTGATTCTGCTAGTGCTTCCCATTTCTTCCCAAGTTTTTTCTTTATGCACAGAAGATTAGTTTAATGGTCAGATATGATTATTGTGTGAAAGAAGGAAAAGAATACTGTTTTCCTTAGGGTTGTTTTCCGTAATTAATTTTGTACATTAATATCAGAAAGCACAAATCACTTAATCTTATCTCTTGATTGTAATACAAAATTTAACAAAACTCATGCATAAAGGGTTGTCTTCTGAAGCTGGCTACTCTTAACAGTTAATAAAATTACACTACAGGAGTTATGAAATAATTTAATCATTGGAAAAATTGTGACACTCTAAAAATAATAAATCCAGTAATCTTAGGTTTTATTAACACATATGTACCAATGGAAGAGTTGGCACCAGGGTGACTGTGCTTTTTAAATGTGCATGAAGAGATCTGGTAGTGAGAAAGGGTCACTGGTATATGTGTACATAGGTGTAGATGTCCTTTTCTCAACGCTCTGAAGAGGTTCAAAAGAACATACGTTATTATATATTAAACAAGCTTTCTGTCAAATACTTCAAAAAATAAAACAGTCCATCAGAGTCTGGAATTAGATAGCAATATGCAGTTACAAGTACAGCTCTTCAAGGTTATATGTTTATACTAGTACGTGCATACACACACACCTGCAGAGTTGCTCTGTGTAAGAGAATGCTCATCAGTCTGCAGGATTAAGATGTTTAGAGGCTTTGTAAACCCTGACATAACACTGAGTCTTTGAATATGGAGATGCCCCAATCCAGTTGAAGTCAGCGAGCTTCTAGACAGAGGTTTCGTGGGTCACCAGTCTGATTTTGTTTGCAGGAAAGGGCTTAATCTGTTATTTGCCCAATTTGCTCCCTTTTCCAAACAAAGATGTCAGTACAAACCGAAAAGTCACTTAGAATGATTTTTTTTTCTCCTTGTTTTTTAGAAATTTTTATGCCTAAGAGTAAATCTGAGACTTTCTAAAAAAAGCATTTCCTTTTCTCTAGATATGGGTCTTAGTGAAAATAACCTGTTAGTTTTAAAAAAAGGAGTCATGAACTTAAACACGTACTTGAAGGATTGCTTAGATTTATTTTAGCTGGGTGTTCATCCATAATACATTATCTTTTTCCCACTAATGACTGAGATTTGCAGTAAGTGAAGTATAGTTCTTGGTTCACAGTGCCAGTTTGTTCACTTTTCATTGCCTTTGAGAGATACTGTACGTGCAATCATTTTAAAAAATGGATTTTCTCAGGACTGATTGCAAGTTCTACGCTTCATCATTAAGCTATTCTTTACTTTTTGTTCTTTTTAAAGTTTAAGTATAACATTATAAGGCAGCTTACTTTACAAGAAGCCATGTTAGGTAATGATGAACTGTTGAAAGCTATTGAATTAATTTAATGAGTAACTCCATATACCTTTCTGCCAGAGGACACTGATCCTGGGATCAGTAGACTCAAGGAGCATCAAAATGCAGATTCTGAAAAGCAGAGGTGGTGTGGTTGTTTAGACATTTCACCTATATGGTGTTATTAAATTACAAGAGAACATTAATTATACAGCTAAAAGAAACTTTGGGGTAAGGAATATGAAGTTATTTCTGTGGAATCCTCATACCTGAAATATCTTCTAGAGGCTAGGTATGATCACATGGTCTTAAGGCTGAAAAGAATTAATTGCAATGGTCAGAATGAGTCTACATATTTGTAGATAGACATTTATCAGTTAGCTTCTAGGCATGAACCTAGCTGCAGTACACACTTGTGCATATGTTATTAGTACACAGAAATTGTGATATTAAGTATATTCACCTAAGAGGTTTAAATTAATTCATCTTCCCTCACATTTTATAATGCAGGAGTACATACAAAGCTTGTTACTATAGCTTAGCTTGTTAAGCTGCAGTAACACGACCATATTTCTAATCCTTAGAGTGTCAATATCAAGATTTAATACTGTTTAATGAATGCAGTTTGAAGTGATACCCCTTGTTAATTTGGATTAACTTTCAAGGTGTCCCGATGACAAATGTGGAGAATATGATAATATTTGTTTTACTGTCCTCTAAACTAACAGGAACCATTATGCCTTCAACTTACTGTTCCCTAAAAGCATCATTTGCAAGCATTACTTTCATGGTCACACAGTCTCTTATGAATCATATAAAGCAGTGTTAACTGCTGTGTTTTATACAGGCAAGCATATTTTTGGGAGATCAATGAGTATCTTCTCTCCTGAGTACCCATCTGCATTTTTATACAGGCTTTATTTTCCATTTAGCACAGACCTTTTTGTTAGGTTAGTAATAGCTATATTTACTAAATCATTAATATTTTGTAAGGCATAAATGTGTGGGACAAAGTCATTATGGTAAAATAATGAAATACTTCAGTAAATTTTACTTTTCTGTTCTGAACTTTGTCTTCAATTGTTTATAAGAGAAAATATTTTGAAACTGCAGTAGTTGACACTAGTAGGTGGAAACTATTTTTTTCTACTTTAATATGTATACGCAACTGAGAGGAAATAGTCAACACATTTGAAAATGAGTGCTGCAAACCCTATGTAATGCCTACATTAGTGCAGAGATTTTGGAGTACCTTCTGAACATTGCCATATGCTTTTGTATGGTAGTTTAGCTAGAATGCCATCGTTCTTTTCTTTGTGAAAAATACTGCAGTCTGGTCTGGCTTAATTCACAGGGGTTTCTTAAGCTTACAGCAGGGTCCTTGCAATGTGCAAACCTGCAGTGTTGGATGCAGTGATATCACCTGTACAGAGCTGTACAGAGAGTCACTGTGAACATGTTGACATGCACTGATTTCATTTAAGAAGCTATGAAACTGCTCAGAGGTCTCATTTATTTACCTGCTGCGTGGAACCTACTACAGCTTTAATCAACTCATACTGAAATCTTGTATTGGAGGCACTAGTCCTCATTATTATAGCTAGTTTCTCCTAAAGAAAGGGATGTAAGAATGTTTTCCCTAAACTGTATCAAAAATACTTCCTCTTCTCCCAGTATTTGCAGTTATTCTATTGCTATGTAGGTGTTATTCTGCCTAGATCTCTGTGAAACTCCCCTTGAAAGACAAATGCTTTGAATATTCTAGGTAGTTTCATGCTCTAAAGAAAATACTTACAATGGAGTGCAAATGTTTGGGGTTTGTATTTTTCTTTGTTTCTTTCAAAAGTACTATACCATTATGAGGAAACTACACTATTATGAGGAAAGTTTATTGTTGAGCTGATCAAAGGGACAAGACTTTTCCAGCTTTTAAGCTGGCTGATGCTTGCCAGTGTTACGAGACGGATTTTTTTTTCCTTTTTGCAACTCTTAATGAACTCCGTGGGCTTGTTCTGAAAAGCAAATAGACACAGAAAATGTGCGCTGAAGTCCCAACACTCGGACTTCAGAGAATTATCTGTAGTTAAACTTCTAAATTCAGTAGCTGGTCAAGATGCGGTTCAGAATGAAGTCAGTTTAGTATGACTTAATGGGGAATGTATTGGAGACAGGAATGTATGTAAGCACCAGGCCAGAACAGTGACTGTCGCAAAAAGAAAAAGGGGAGGAGAGGAGAAAGGGGAATTGAGGCAGAGAGCGTTGATTGCAAAATATAGCAATGATTTATAAATCTACTTTTGGCACATAAATTAGAAGCAAGGGCAAAGAACAGATATAGTGACTTTTTGATCTGTTTTTTCAAAGTTCACAGTCTCATGGTGTGGACAGTGGTGGAAAGACCTGGTAAGTAAGATGTCAGCGTTTCAGTTAGGTGAGGCCATTTAGGAAGAGTGAAGGCAGAATCTAAAATTATTTATTCTATTTATGTTCATGCATTAGTGGGAGTCAGGGTGTTCAAGTTCTTTAAAATGCTGACTGACTTATCCAAGTAATTTGGATAAGGTAAAAGCTGTCTTAAAAGACTACCTTGGGAATTAACAGGCCTGGAACACTATTCACTCTGAAAACCTTGGAAATGTTGTGGCCTGCTGACCTTTCAGTTATGTACAAACCCTGGGGACTCAGAACATAGTGAGTGGCAAATTTACACCTTAAAGTTCCTTAAGGGGCAGACTGAAAAACTCTTTGTGGAGAAATAACAGATGAGCATCAACTGAGATCACCTGGATATCGAAGCATGTTGTTCAGGAAAAGTCTGCAGATGGAGAGACTGAGAATCTGCTTTCAGAGAAATAAAGCTTTGGAAGTACCATCTTGTGCACAACAAGTCTTTACCACAGCTGAAACTAGGAAAGATGAGTAATTTTCAGAGATTAAGTTCTGAACATTTGGAGTAATATCAGTTGGATATCATGAAGAGTGGAGAAGAGAAACCTGAGACGGATGTCCACAGCCAGTGTTTGCAATTTTAACAAGAAATTATCACCACCTACATCTCCACCAATTTTTAAAAAGACAGTGCCACAGAAAATCAAGAAAACATTTTAAAAATTTTCATAATTTCCTTAGTCCTCTCCTGCTAAGCAAAAGGCAGTGCTGGTCAGATTTAATTCACACTAATAGAAGAACCATTCCTAATGAAAGTGGAGGTGTCAATCTTCTTCTGTTATGCTGGAAAGAAAATTAAACCATCAATAAATTCTTTTCTTATAGGCATCTTTTCTATAAAACTTGTGAAGCATTAGGTTTAAAATAGGTTTGTTTGGTGTTTTTTTTTTTTTTTTTAACATAACTGCAGTAACATTCTCCTCTGCTAAAGCAAAAAAATCATCAGGGCCATTGTTCTTAGATTTTTATTAATAGCCAGAATTTCAAATATTGTGAATTTGTCAAGAAGACTAAAGACTGCCTCTAAAACTAAAGCAGCATTTTTATACTACTAGGGAAAAGGCTCTCTCAGTATGTCTCTGATAAACCTATCTTTCAGGTCAGTGATCCATGAACTAGGAACTGTTGTCAAATAAGCCAATAAGCGCTTCAAATGGGCTTTTTGAGTACTATGTGAAGAAGCGCACCTGAATTAATGTTACGTTTTTTTAACATGACACATCGTATTGAGCTGCATGAGTTTTGTGAAATCTGGAGTTAGTCTGATCTTTTACAAGACTGCCTTAAGCAATATTTTATTTCTTACTCTGGCTGACCAACAGCTTCAGCTGCCCAGCTTCAAATGCGAAAGTGAAGTTCAAAGTTAGATTACAGATGCTTTTGCAGGATCAATTTAAGATTGTAAAGAAAATGAGAGTGTTAAAATGCAAGACCAAATCTCTATACAAAATAATTTTGTACTTCCATATCTAGTTTGAACTGTTATGCACCTCTGATTTTGATTTGAACAAAAGTTGTAGTGTAAAATCTGTGATACCAGTCCAATGTCAGTGTGTTATAAAAATACATCCTGTAGAAGTAACAACTCTGTAGGTGGCTTTATAACCTCCTGTCTGTGAGATGATCATCTTGTAGCTGGGGCCATTCTCATTTATGGTGTGACACCACAACCTAATCTTACAGTGATCCCTTTGTATCTGCAAAAGGCACTGGACAATTTGGTTTTATTGATGAACTTCCACTTTCCTACATGTTCTAACAGTTCCCAGACTGTAGAAAGAAATTAATAAGGCACTGTCTTCAAGATCCATTGGACAAGACCCACATTTGGATGGATGAATTTAGTGGCCTTGGGCTTCTTCTACAGAACTATTAAAAAAAAAAAAAAGTCCCAACCAACACCCCACTAGAGTGGGAGCTAAGAGCTAGCTGTAATGTACTGATTCTCCAATGTGTTTTTCGTATGGGCAGCGCTCTTTTAGGAAATGTAACCATGGAAATTACTGGACAATTACTATCCAAAATTATTATTGGAGATTAGTATCCAAACAGCAATTTGGGAATCATTAATTGAAAAGGGTGTTGTCTTTGAGGAAAAGACAGGGAGAGGCAGAGGGAATAGGTTGTATGAATTCAGATTAATGACCAGAGCTTGAACTACTGAAGTGCTAAACTGCTATCTAATGACGGAAAGGGGATGTAAATTCTATCCGTGTTAATGAACCAAAGTGAAATGTATTAGGGTAAAAATAGTGTGTGTGTGCCTGTGGTCTTTCTTTTTTTTTTTTTTAAAAAAAAAGTATTCTTAAAACCTTTTTTTGCCTTCAGAACCTTGCTATTCATAAAAACACTTGATGGTTTTAACTGTTTAGAATCACATCAAGGCTTCATGTATCAATGGGAATGTTCACTCTTCTTGGATATTATTTAATCATTTAATCACTAGGGTTTCTTACCCTGAACCCTTCCAATAGGGATCCCACACAGATTATGTAAATGGTATTCACTCAAGTACTGTAAATGGTGAAGCACTTAATTTTTTTTTTTCCTCAATTTAATTGAAATGGAACCATTTAAATAGAGCAATTAGAGACCTCTCTGGCAGCCCAAGAACAGTTGAGATTATCTTATTTTATTGTGATTGCTTTTAGAGACAGTAATGTAGACAGCTAGTTGGGAGTTATTTCTTATATTACATTTATTATTAGTACCATGCAAAATATATGTATACACGCATGGACTCTCTTTCTTAGAATTTCCGTCCTCTCTCCTGTCTTGTAGCCAATGTTTTCCGTGAACTGTTTTACTTGAGGCAGGCTTTCCATGTGCCTTTAGTGCTGTGACTGCTTGGAATAAGCAGATTTCACTCTACCACCTTTATTGCCTTTCCTCCTGAAGCTCTTTATGGTAATGCTAGATGAGTATTCAGAACATGTACATGGTATTGTTGCCTGTCACACAGGTTGTTTGCCGTGAAGGCTTTCTATGATCTACTTCTCCTGTTTAATAGGCTATTTAAGATGCCATGGAGCCACATTTATTAGAGCTTTTGAGGCTAAGCTTGCATGAAGAAAGCTTGCTGTATTTTCTAACCGTGTATGTAAAGGAAACACACAAGACATTGTGGCTGTCTTTGCAGAGTGTGTTAATGTCTGTCAGGATTGCTCACAATCTAGCTAATGCATGGAGCTTAAAAACATGTGATTACAAGCTATGGTTTATAAATACTGCAGGTTTTCCTCAGTAACATGCATGTTTACGTATACACCATTGTAATAAAAGGTGTCTAGATACAGTGTGTTTTGTTGAGATTTCCATCAGCTAGCTCCTTCTTTCTTTTTGAACCTGCCTTATAGGCAGATCTATTTAGTTTCTATGGTTGTGCATTCAGGATGGCTCGTGAAAGGATTCAGGATTTGGACTGTATTCTGAAGTTGGCAAAGTTCATTCAGCCTAATTTTCAAAATAAATTAATTTTTTATCAGATGTCTGTTTCTCTAAGGCAGATTGATCCTGCTAATGGGGCTGGCTGGAATTGATGTGGCCAACAGAGATTATCTTCCAGTTCACTTCCATTAACAAATTTTTGAGATGTGTCTCCATAGTACACCTCTACAAACAAGAGAAGAGATGGTGACAGCTTGTTCTAGGGAAAAGTTTTCTAATGGTCCATCTACTCCTGCCCCTGTCCCATCCCTCCCCTCCTTTCCCCCTCTTTTTTTTTTTTCCTTCATTCATTGGTAATACATATGTATTTGTTAAAATGACTTATATCTGAACATTCTAGTTAGAAATACAGCTGACCGAACACAACAGGGTATGCTAACTGGGAAAATCCACGTATTCTCTGGTGTAAAACTGTTTATGAGAAAACACATAACTCTAAGTCTTCCAGGAATCTAATCATCTTTATCACTGAACCACTCACACCCCTGTCTGCTAGCAAATTTTTAGACTTCATTGAACACACTGACATTAGTGTTTCCCTTTAGATCTGGAGGGCAGCTCTGAAATGAACGGGGCTTTTTATCTTGCCAGCTGGGGCTTTTGCCTTACGATTCCCTTTACTATGGTTCATGGAACAGTCTACGAACAGGATATGACCAGCTTCCCTTCAGAAAAGCTGGGAGTTGTGCCCCACAAAATGAATAATGTGGGCTTGTCCTACTTGCAAGAATGGGGTACAAGTTGGTTGGGACTATGCTGGTGTATCTAGGGTGGATAATTTGGATACCTTGAGATTGGACAGCTTCATCACACTAATTTTGGATCAATAAATAAAAATATAAAAGACTTGAGATATTCTGACTATAAAGGATTTTAGTTGCAGAACTTTTATAGTATTCCTACAGTCAGAATTGTCTAAATTCTATATGCTTTTTTGAACGGGTAATTTTAGTTTTGCAAATTATTCCTCATAAAAACTTTAAAGTATGAAAAAGGCAGCTGAGGATTCTAAATTTAATTTCCTCAGGTTAGTTCCTTAGATTTTTTGGTGGGGGGTGGGGGAAGAGAAACAACCTTCTACAAATATCTAGAGATATTTCAGAAAAAAACATTTCCTGTGAGCCTTGGTTATCAAGTCTTTGTATGTGTTTAAACAGATCTAAAGTTAATATTCTTTTAAAACCAGTTTTCTGAACAAACTATTATCTGAGATTTAGAGTTAATGTATTGTTTCTCCTTAAAGGTTTATTAGTACTTTGACTTTTATCATGAAAATTATTGTTAAATTGCAGAACTATAAGAGGTTTTAGAAACTTCTAGGAAAGTCAGTTTATGTTAAGCTTTGGTACTGCATTCTTATAGGTCAAATATTGAGGAGACGTATTCTGATTTTTGTACTTAAGTTTGCAATTTTACAAATTTATACTTCACAAATGGAATTGATATTTTCTGTTGTTTCTGCATAAAATTACCCATCCTCTTTTGGCAATATTAGAAGGACTAAGTTGCATCTCTAATGCAGGTAAATTGTAGGTGTAACTAGTTGCTCAACCATTGTGATCTAAAATTGAAAGTTCATTGGCACACTACATCTTGAACTTTTTCTTCTAGCTTAATTTTAAATGGTCAAGCCTGGAGGCAAAAATGTTAAATTAAAACACATACTAATTATTGCATTATCTATACTGGACATCATAAAAATCATACTGATTGGGTTAGAAAATTTTTGTTTACAGTAAAATAATTTAAACAGCACCTGACTTTTGCCTATGAATAGAAGGACCAATGACCATTAAAATTAAAGTGGTGTTTTTAATATTCAGACCTTAAAATATAATCAAAGTAGTTGTAGAAATCTAATGCTTTTGTACTGAGAAGAGCTGGATCTCCATAGTTTTCTGGATGATCATCTGTTAAACTGGAGGATTAAGACATCAGCAAATGCCAAGACTGTTTTCCATGAGTCGTTTCCTATTTGGCATTACTTTTTTTATTTCTCAAATACTTCTTGTTGTTGTAAAGAAAGATCCTTTTTAACACCATCAGAAACCTATGTAAAATCTTGGACACATAGAAATAACAAAGGTGACGTTAAATACAAAAACCCCCTCATCGTAATATTGAACTACGTATGGTTTCATTGCTATTTCTGGTCTAGCCATCTAAAACAGAAATAGAGGAAATTTCTAATAGATTGGAGATAACATTATCAATATATGAAGAGGAGGAATGTATAGAGACTTTCAAATTTTATCAGATAAGAACAGCCTGGTTCTTAAGTTACATGGGCAGAGTCTTTTCTCACTGTGAAAAACAAATCCGTAGTTGTAAATATCCTCATCATCATTTAGTCCCTTTCCCCTAGAATAAAATTTAGTCTTCTGAGTAATGCTATTCCTCAGCTATTTTCAGCATGTTTTACACTGGTATATAGTGAAGATTTTTTTCTCAGTTCCTTCTAGTTCTTCTAAATACATTATAAATTTCTTCTAGGTTGGTAAGTCCAACAACAATTCTGACCTAGTTGTCTTCATCGATGACTTTTTTAGTCTCAGGGGTAAGATGTGTACTAAGGTCATCTGTGAAGACTTCATAAAGGGAAAGATTTTGGTTTAGGGTCCCTATCACTTTAATACTCCAGGGTAAAGGACAAACCTGTATTACACCGAGTAGTTGATACTTTGGTCCCTTGGCTTAACAGCTGTCCTCTTGGACTCATGTCAGAGAGCAGACCATTAAAAACCATGAACCTGACAGTTTCTGGGAGTTTTCATCTCAAACTAAAGGTGGCAAAAAAAGATGCAGAATTTTTATCTATCATAGTTTAAATGTAAACCAAACATTTCTTTAACTCAAAATTATATTGCCATATAAAACCCATAACTAAAATAAAACCCTTGTAGGATGTCTTAAGTCATCAAGGTAAAAAAAAAAGGGGACTTGGATTGTTCATCCAATCTCAACAGTTGTGTGAGTTATATAGGCACAGTCCCACAAGGACAGGTTGGTATAATGATTAATTACTGATCTGACAATAACATTTGTCCATGTGCTGCAGCAGGCTGTGTTCTCTGACTTCTCTTTATTTTTTATTTAATTTTATCTATCAGATTCCCTGACTGCACCTTTTTCTCTCATGCCTAACATGCTAAATGGGGAAAGTTTTCCTTTTAACTTTTGGTTCATGGAGATCCTGGTGAGGAGCAAGTTCTCAGGCAGAATAAGTGAACTGATAGATTGTAAAGGTTTTTTTTGTTTCCATTTGTTACATCTACCTGTAGTTCTCTGCTCCTGGTTAGGTATATCAATGGAAATATTTCTGAAAGAATTCATGAATATTTTAAAATAGGCATCTTTCCAATTCCCAGTTCTTGCAGTTTATTGGAAGTGTTTGAGGCCATTTGTCTTAATACTTACCGACCCTGTAAATATACTGTGTCTGTTGTTCTTGGCAATTTGGGATTTAAGCATACTGATAAGTACTGCCAGGGTGTGAAAACAAAGAAATGCAGGGCTCGATGCTTCCAGGCTTAAACACCTTGTAACTGTTCCTTTACAATAAGTTTCCCATCCCCACAGAGGGTTCTCCAATTCCTTCTCTGGTCTTTTGAGTGTAGAAAATATGCAAGCTCATCAGGTAGCAAAATTCTTGTGTACAAACATTCACAGAAGAATGTGTTTTTGCATTCTTTTTACTGTGACATATCCAGGCTATATCCATGTTGATGCACCTTATATCAGAATTCAAATAAGCAACAGTAGGACAATCCATATTAGGTCCTTTCATGTCCATCACGGTAGCAGAAATGGCAGATACCTACTGATGATGGTGCTGGTTAGAATTTCCCCATTGATCTCAAAACACAAGGTCAGGATCAGTGTAAGGCATATGCAGTTAAAAACTCACAAAACAGAGGAGACTATATTCTTTGAGCCAGCAGTATTTAAATCAAGGTAAAGCTGTTGTAGCACATACCCTCTGTCTTCCCTCACAGACTTCCTACCTGGATCCCTCCCGACTGCACTGAGACTGTTAAAATTACTTAACATCAAAGATAAAGGCTTTATTATAAACAGAAAGTGAGAAGGTGAGAAAAGACAGAAAAAAGATCAGTAAATATTACATCTACCATGTTAAAGAAGAAACAAAACCCTGCTTTCATGTGCAACATTATTCTTATCAGACACTCCAGGCTATTTTCAATTCTATATCCTAACGCTGTGCCATGTGGTGACTCAGTAATGTTGTTTTAATAATCTTTAAAATGTGATCATTCATCCTCTTATTAAATGTGAAAACAAATCAATGGCACTTTTTTTCTTTTTAAATTCCTTTATGGATAGCTGTCAAACTTGTACAAAAAAGAGAATTCCTTGTTTAAATAGACATCTGGGGTGCATTTAGCTATACTGCTCAGTATTTCTGAGTTACAGAAAGTTCTGTAAAGCACAATAAAAGCATTATGTTACCAACATCGAAGTCAGTGCTGCACCCTGCTTTTGTATTCTATTTCCTCATGGACAGCTATCCATGTGTTAAGTGTCTGGTAAAGTCAGCTCTAAACAAACTGCCTTCAATTCTTTATGAGGCTTTCATACAACCTAGAAATCTAGGGGAGTGACACTCCGCAATAGTATAATGTTGGTTTTGGAGGGGGGAGGAGGGAAGAAGCCATTGAGGATCTTATGGGGCCTCGAAAGTGTTTAAGGCAGAGTTGTATGTTGGGGTAGATGTTCCTGGAGTATGAAGGAAAAGAAGCAGAAGAATTGAATTTGGCAGTTAGCTTACCTTGTGGAAATCATAGAAGCCAAAACCACAGAGCTCAGTTTTCATCTTTTTTATTATACTTTTCTACAAGTTTAGGGTAGTGTGATATTCATGGAATTATTGGAAGCTGGGAACATACTTTGAAAACAAACAGAGCATAGTCACTTGTGGTTCACCCTCAGATCAGGATGGGGATTGGGAGGCACAGGTTCCACTGCGGTGGGTCATTGGCTGCTTCATTCACTCCATGAGCAATGGAATAACACAAACTTAAATTCATTTCTGACAAAAAGCTGATAAGAGGTACAAGCAGCTGGAAGGCAGATTCAAAATTCAAGTGATCTTAACAAATTAGGAAAATGAGAAAATGGTGGATGCAATTCATTAAGATAAACACAAAATACATCTCAAAAAAAATGACAACCTGAATACAGATGGAAGAAAATTGGCTTTTTGTTCCACGGCAGAAAATCTGGGGCTTGCTGTAGGGGTTATGTATCAGACATGCTTCTATAGTATCTCTGAATTTCACAGTATGAAATTCATGATGTGAAGGGGTTTGTATGACTACTGAGGTGTATCCAGCAGAGTGGAAGGGTCACCATACAGAGGTAATACGACCTGGCCTTCTCTGGAATATAATACGTGTGTTGGACACTATACTTTAAATGGATATGGATCAGTCTAAGACAATCAAGAAAAGAGCCACAAAGAGTGACCAGAGATCTAGAAAATAATACTTTTTAGATGTTAGTATGAATTGTATTGAACTGAATGTATTTCTTATTTAGAGAAAAAGAAGAAACAACCATCAAATATGCAAGCAGGAAATAAACCATTTCGTACAGTGGATTGGAGAAGAATCACACTATAAAAAGGAAATTTAGGCTAGACGTTGTGAATAAAAGCGTTATACTGATAAGGACAGACCTGGAATGGACTAGAAAAAATTCTCTTCTTGAACGCTTTTGTATCTTAATCTTGTTGTATGACAAAGCTGTGTGAACATGTGTACTGAGATAGTTTCACGCAACTGAAGTCTCTCCTTATCTGCATCCAGTTAAGGTAGAATTCACTTCATCTAGCAGTAGTAATTGCACTATTGAAGCTGCTTTATCTTGAACTAAGGGAAACAGATTGATTCAAACACTTAATGAGCTGCACTCTAGAGTTTTTAAAAAGCCAAGATTCTCCAACACAAAAGTCAGAGGAATTCCTTTAATATTTTGCATGAATCTTAGACTTTGCCTAATGACATCTGAAAATGCACAAGAGATGAAATTCAAGCCAATTTCTCTCACTGATCAACCACTAATGTGCACTGTCTGTGTAAATTCTAAGCAGACAGATTTCAAAGAAGCTTTAATATATTTTAGAAACTGCTTTTGGAAATAGCCATTGCTGTGACAGGAAAAAAGTAAATGACAAAAGCACTGAAAAAGATTCAGTTGTTTCTTCTGTTATAATTTGAGCTGAAATGTGTGTCAGGAAGTGATTCAGATAATTTGCTCTTCTCGTGCTGAAATGTGTGCATCTAGTCTGAAGTTTACAAAGGAGTATTCTAGAGATACCAGAGAGCAGGTCAGAATTTACATCAAAGTAGTCGATAGGCCAGGCTGGTCTGTGTGTGTATAGCTTGTGGTCATTGGTAGCTGAGTTGTCATATATCGCCCTTTTATTAAAATGTAGTTGTGTATGAATATGGATTCTGACAGCCAACTATGGGCTTTTATAAACATCTCCATCTTTGAGAATACTGCAGAACATAAAAATAGTTTTCTTTGTTTAACTTCATGGTGTTTTGCAGACCCAAGGGAACAGTTTAAGTTCAGCACCAACTTTTTAAGAATTCTTTTAAAAAGAATTCTTGCAGAGCTACGTCTCTTTCATGGAAATGTTGTTGATACCAGCATGTTCAGAAGTTTCTTTCCCCAGTATGGAAATCTAAGACACAACGGGAGTGACCTTGTTACTCTTTTATGTAAAAGAGCCACAAAGAACAAAGTTCATTACTATGGGATGCAAGTCATCTCTTGGAAAACAGTCATTCCTAAATCTTTCATAAGTGTAAATAATATTCACACTGAATTCTTCCCTTGTTATGTGTTTCAAGTCTACTTGTTCTGGTTTATCAGATCTGTGACAATAAATTCTGAGTTCCACTGGCAACTGAAATGTGGATCTTCCTTACCACAAGCTACAGGAAAACTAGTATCAACCCATTGAGTGTTCCCTGTTCCCACTAGCTATAACTCTTAAAACTTAATCCTAATGACACATCAGAATTCATAGTCTCTTTTTTTTAGGGAAAAGAAATATAAAACTAAATACTTTCAGTTTATCTGTAAAGTGGCATTTGAACACTTTGTGTCCCTACGTGCTCTTTCTAATATGAAACAAGTTTCATAGTAAACCAGGGAACCAAGCTTAGAACTGATCTTCTGTATGGCTCTATTTTTTTCAAGTAATTTGCCATACTGAAGTTATACTGTAATTCTCTACCCTACTACTTACTTGGGAGTTTGTTCATAAATTAGTGTAATCACAGAAATAAGTATGTAGGTGAGCTTGTTTGTGAAAACCTAAGTAGACTGTTTTCAAAGATAAGAAGAAAATTCAGATAACCTTTGATTCTGGCCAGAAATATGCCTAAAAGATGAGAGAATTTTCTTTTGAATTGTTTCTCATTGCTAAAGCTGAAAGAAAGAAGGTTCTTTCTACATGAGAGAGTGAAAAATGTCATATTTGGAAAGAGGTTAGGTTTAAAAATAGACATGAGACCTCAAGGAAAGGGGAGTGCTTGCTCTGTAACCTAGAAACTGAAATCCCTAAAGAAGTATGCACTACAGCAAGACCTGTAAAGAAAGAGAATTTTTAAATTCCAGTGAAATGAGAAGAATAAATCTCCTTTAAAAAAAAAAAAAATCATTACAAATGAAGTGGTAATCACAGATACTGACTTTGGTCTGTAGCTTTTACTTACGTGGTCCTTTGTAGTGAGGCATTTTGTTTGTAGATAATTTTTTCGTAACTGAAAATAACTGTCTTGAAAAAATGTAGGAAAACAGGATTTATAAATGCTTAACATCCAACTAAATTGCTTGTGTACCAGAATTTCATGGTAAGAATTCTAACTGTATAGTTCTAGGGCTTTCTTTTTGTTAGAAACCAGGTCATCTTACTACTCTTCTTTATTTTAAATGTTACAGAGGACATACAATTTTAGTTAGCAGTGTAAAATTCAGATCATCCCTCCCTGTGCTTCCAGTAGTGTCAAAGGGAGCTTGGTATGTAGAATTTGTCAGTAAAATTTGGCTGGAGTATCTGGCACTTTCAGGGATGTAAAGCAGTGTAACGAAGTGAAGAAACTCTCCTTTCCCTTGCACAGCATGTGTAGTGGCCAACTCAAAACTGGCAATCTGTGCACTTGCCTCTGAGTGAATGAAGGCTGTTGACAGATGATGCTAAGAAAGTAAGTCTTTAGTGCCTCTTTTTTTGCATCAACCTTTACTAAAAAGTAAACTGAACAGAAGAAAGTAGAGGAGGGTAAAAAACCAACCACCAGAAAAATCTTTCAGTCTTAATCAGGGAAAGAACAGAAAACAGAGTACTTAACTGCTCTTAGATCAGGTGAGCCTGATGAACTTCATCTGTGTTTATTACAGATCTGCACTTGTGGTTTTTGAGAACATGTGGAGGATTGGCAAGGGATCAGAAAAATGACAGACATCTCTGGTGCCTGCTTCTAAATAGGGGGAAAAGGGACAAAGTGAGTGTTTGTGTACTGCTCAGTTCAGTTTCAGACTGTACAGTTGAGGAAAGGACTAGGCTGTTGGATTAAAAGCAAACATAAAGGACCTTGTAGAGACACAAAGGACCTATGAGAGATTTGTTTCAAGCCTCTTCTTTTAAGTTTTCTCTATCTAAAGGGTTATACCGTTCTAGGCAATAATAGTAACAACAAAAATCCCTTGCAGTAGAAATTGGAAATAATTTTTCAGGAGGCATTCTCTCTTTAATGAAAAGCAAGGCAGTCTGACCTGAAGACTTAACTTTGGTTTGGGGCCACTTTACATCAACACGAGAGAGGTCTTGACATGCAGGTAGAATAGACATCTATCTGGAACAATATAAATATGGTCAATCCTGTGCTGGGGCAGGGAAAGGGCCAACAAGAATCTGTGATATCCTTTCCAGCTGTCTTTTCAGTGGTGGTGTGCTAAAATAGGCCTTGAGTTCCTTCAAAAGTATATTGATTCAGTATAAATTTGAGATGCTGAATATACACAATAAGTTTAACAATAACAACTCGCAGACAAAGGATTAATCATTCATATTCACTATCAAATAATGCCATTTTAAATACATTTGAAATTATGGGGAAATACATGGGCTGTCATATCAGTGATATGAAATACGCATACATGTCCTAAATATGCAATTTCATGATGAATAAATGTTGTAAGTAACTCTGCTGTGCTCCTAAAATAAGAAGTTATTGCATGTCTCTACTTACAGTTAACAGTATCTCATCTGACTTACACAAAATATGAAGCTAAAATGAAAGACTTTCATTTTCATTTCTAAGTAACTCCATGTATTGGACTAATACAGAAAAAAAACCCTAATACTGTAAGGTTTTACAGAAAATCTTATTGGCAGCCATGATTCTACAGCTATCATAAGATTAATTTTTGATCTAAGTTATTTCTTCACTTCCTATGAAAGACCATCCACACAGGTTCAACTGTTACCTCCTTCCTGTCATTCAGTTGCTGAGTGTAAGTTTTTTACTTCATATTTACTGTAGTTTCTAGTAGTCATGCTGACAGTCTGTTAGTATCAAGTGAATAGCTCCAGAGCCAGTCAGTAATTAGGATGATCTATAAATGTATAACTATTTTTAAAACCTCTACTGAGGTTTTGATTTTTGAAGCACTCGATGACTGAGACCTTCTTCATAACAGATAGTAATTGGGGTAAGCTTTTTTCCATTGAGAAAATATATCTCTGTTCTGCTTATTGAAATCAGTGCTCTGATTTGAAGAATGTTGTGGTATCTTTTATCTGATCATGGCTGTTTACATGGCTTGGCTTATTATTTTTTTCCTTCATGTTATTTCTGAAAATGTAATTGTAACCAAAAGGTGGTTTTGTTCTTCTCCAAATATATTCCACAGTTGGTTTTTTGTGATTTTTTTTGTTTGCTTGTTTTTTATTTGTCTGGAGATTTTTTTGTTGTTGTTTTGTTTTTCTCTAGTAAGTTTAAGTTGTGTAACGGTTAAGAGTTGAGCAACTACTTATAATTTAATGTACTGAACAGAAGTAGGAATATGATGCAGTTGAACTTTAGAGTCAACTTTTATTCCCTTACATTTTCAATCTTCCTTCCATGCAAATTTACTGCCTTAGTATCAGTAGTCAACCTACAACTACCATAAAAATAATGTCCTCTACTACCACACTTTTTCCTAAAAATCTCAATATATACTTCATGTTGTGCACAATTTCTAAATTGTTCAGCTTCCTTTTTCTATGTCAAGTGGCTTATTGACAGTTCAAACTTACAAAAGCAGCTCATATGGTTACACAGCTTTACCTCGCCTAGCAAGGTGAGCGCTAGGTATTTATTTTAGCTATCTACAAAAGGTTCTATTCTCACTGTTTTTCTCTGGGCTTTTTTTTGTTTGGCTTTGTTTCCACCAAGAAATATTTAGTGACGATAAAACCAAAGAAATTAAAATTGTGCTGTTCACGTGAACTGGCTGCCCCACTCTATGCCACAGTAATGGAGCAATTCCTCAAGTTTGGGTTTTCCTGTTACAGGATAAGAAAACTTTTAGACTATGTCAAACTTTACAGATCAAAAAGGCATTAAAACAAAACCCCCAAAAAACCCAAGCAACACAACTGTTTCCTTTCAGATATTTTTAGTACTGAGAGTTCAGTTATGAAAACATGCAAAAAGAAAAAAAATATCCACAACTGCCAAACTAGCTCCATTTCTCTTTAATAGCTTGTCAGGGGAATGCTTATTTTATACAGTGAACACAACTGCAGGATAAGGGCACACTGTAGCTGATTCTGGCTGTTTGCCAGGGTTGTAGTTGTTCAAACTTGCACGTTGGTTATTCTGCATGTCCACAAAACACAACTGCGGGGCACAAAAAATACATGTCAATATTAAAAGAGGTACTGCTTGATAGCATTTTTTCCCTGAACCTCAGCACAGTTACATTTGCTTTTGTGGTTGAATTAAGTGTGGGGTAAGTGTAGAACCTTTGTCAAACACAACCCAGTAGGTCAATAGAAATAAATAAATAAATGCAGGCAAATGGAAGATCCTGATTTTTATGTCAAGGTAGCAGAAGTCTGGATTCAGGTTCTCTTTAAACGACGTTTATCCAATAATGAAGACAAGGCAGAATGATGAATGTGCTTCTGTGTGTCTGTGCTGAAATAGGTTTATAAACAAGCACCTGCCATAAATCACAAAAACGGCTTTGTCAAAAGTAACTAGAGACCAGATGCATCTTTATAATTACCTGTGACACCCATTGTCCTGCTTTCATATCCTCTGTTCCTCACTTAGATAATCTTACTTGTGGTTTGAATGATTTGCATTCTATTTTGAAACATGGGCTTATGCCTGGGAAGCTTCTGAGAAAGTCTCTAACAATTGCATTAGGGACAGTAAAATGTGTGAGGTCTGATGGCTAAATGCTACAATCATTAATTCAGGAGGGAAGATGAAACTACTCACTAGTACCTTCACAAAAACTTTGACAAATATTTTCCCAGTTTAAGTATTTTTATTTGCTCAGTTTCTGGAGTTTGTTTACCAGGTTGCGGGAACTTCATACTTGTTTTGCTTGGCTCCATCTCATACTCATATTCAGTGTTATGATGATGGTCTCAACTCATAAAGCTAATTTTCATCAGTAATCAATAACAAATTGCAGCACTCATGAAGAATTTTCCTTGTGTTTCCTTTTGAGTTAATCTTACAATTTGATTGCAATTGGCTGTTAGTAGTTCCAGCTAAATGGTTATTTCTGCTTTAGCTTAGAGAGGGCTAGAATAGTTGTTCTGTCTCCTTCTCAGTCTTTACTAATTTTTCTACTTTATTATGTTATCAAGCATCTAGAAATAGCATTAATGCAAACAATGTTAGGCCTAAAGCAGGCATCATGCAGGAAAAGAGATTAAAAGAAAAGTGAATATAAAAGCTTGGAGGTAAAAGCTGATTGAATTTGACTTTTTAAAATGTTTTTGTATTTCCTACTGTGGCTACCGTGCTTAGCTGATGTACAATCACAGTAATGTGTTCCTTCATATTGGTTTACAGAAGAGCTTTGCAGTAATCATGGAATAGAAAGCACAGAGCTAGACAATAAATGCCTCTGCTCTTAGGTCAGCCCATTTAATTTCCCTTTCAAATCCAATTGTTCACCTGCTGTGCTTATTAAATATAAGCATACTGCCTGTATTTGAATACACTGTCTGTGCCACTTCAGCACTCTGTACCTTTTGCTTTGCTATTACTGTTGCAGGTTGTCTCCAAAGATGACTGTAAGCATATGAATATATGGTCTTCTACTTACACTACTGCCCACAGTTATTTTCTTTTTCTCTTTTTACTTTTTGAATTGCCATAGTCTGCACCAGACCATTTAATCTGGTGGTTTTACATTTTAACGATAGGTTCACCCTCACAGAGCCTACCACCCTGTCATTTATTAAAACATATTTTAAATTAATTTCTGACTTCTGGTCACCTTCCTTACGAGTGTACCTCCACACAGAGTAATTAATTATCCTCTTTGACTTTTCTTGAGTGATTACATATTATATGATGATGGGATTGTGTCTATTTGATTCTACTTCTTTACAACAGGAATGAAAGAATATCGAGTACTGATAATTCTAAACATGATCGCATGTAAATGAACAGTGTCACTGCCATAAAAGAGGCTGACCAAATACTGTATCTCATCCGTCCTGAAAGCAGCCCTCATGCAGACAGTCACTTCACATGACAAATTATTCCTGACCAGTGTTTCTTTGTGTTAAAAAATAATTGTCTCAGTTCCCTAAAAAGTTAATTTATCTCCAGGGACTGTATGTGAGATCGCTCTCAAACAAGGCACACAGGGAGGAAATAGAGCACTTCATTCTGCATTTTCGATCAAATTACCTGGGATAGAGCTAAAACAGCCACAGGTAGTAGCAAAGAGCCATGGCCATGGTCTGCCCTGGGTAGAACGCTTCATTCCAGCTGTGAGTGTAAACCCACCTTTACAAACCCAGTACAGGGAAAGAACTGCTTAGTTCCCCGTCTTTTGTGCAAGTTCCTCTCTGATGCCTCCCTACCAATAGCAAAATATGGTCTTTTTAATTTCCCCCTAAAGAAATTATCTTTAAGTAGGGAAGATAAGTTAGTGGTTAATCCAATCAACAATCAGTATTAATTCACTTTCAGCATCGGCCTCTTGCTGATGTAGCAAAACCACAAGGACTAGCAGCCCTTTTGTTTTGTCCTTCCTGAATAAATGTTCATTTGGAATTGACCTTAACTGAGTGTCTATGATAGAGACACATCCAAAGTTTAAAGTTACATTGCATTACCTTCTCCTTGCTTCAGAATTTCAGTGAGGGAATGCAGGATAGAAATAGACTAGTTAAATGGATTAGCCACAACTAATAACATGTAACATATACGTAATAACATGTAATTTTAAAGGTTGAACACTGAGTAGCACTCCATTTGATTTTGGCTTATTCAGTTGCAAGCTTGTTTTAAAATTTGCATATGATTTTATTTTCAATTCTGAAATCTGACTATAACTGTCTAATTTAATGTGCAGCATGTGCACCCTGAACTTTCATTTCCACCACAATGACATAACGTGATGATCTCGCTCTTAACTGCTATTCAGAGCAAGAGATGAGCTGCTTGGTGAAAGATCCTCTATTGTCTTTCCCCAGGATTGATAGTACTTCATTCAGTGCTGCCACCAGTTCTGTCACACCAGTTCCAGTGCTAGAGTGTAACTGCTCTACAAATGATTTGCAGAACATTTATGTGACTACACATAAGCTTATGTCTCCAGTGTGTCTTCATATACCATGGAGTGGTACACGTTATTCTGTGCAGCCTTTTCTGGCAAAAGAATAAGATCCCTTGAAAACATTAAATTTTCTTACCGTATAGATGAGACCATTCTGGTTTTAATCTGATTAAGACATAAATACATCTATTCTTTTGCCTAGAGTTTCACATTGGACCTTTTGAGCACTAGTGCAGCTAGGCTCATTGTAGCTGAGACCTAGTATTACAGACTTAGGGATATGGGAAACGTAGGCAAGATGCTGCTTATGACTAAAACATACCTAAAGCAAACATGTAAAACTGAGTTAAAAAAGGCAGGACATTTTTGAGTTTAAGTGAACTATATTAGGAGACAGAGTGCAATTTATGACCCACAAGTGATGGATTCAACTAAAAAAAGAAATCTGTGGAAATGTTATGTTAGTGTGCCTTATGCCTCTTCCTCCACTTTCCTGGTTTTGCTTTACTATGAAGTTAATTTATCCAAAGCACACCTCATTCTGTCCCTGAGTTGCCTCCCCAGGCTTGTTTCTGCTGGGAGTAGATCTCCATTAATTCTTGAATAAAAGAATAGTTGAATTTCCCTTGCAAGACTTTACTCCCTTGAAGTTTCATATGCTCGTGTATATATGTATGTACACATGTGTGTACATGCTGTATGTATAAAGTTCTTGTTAGTATTGATGTTAAATACTAAGTGACAGATACTTTATGATACTGGGCACTGGTGAGGCTGCACCTTGAATCCTGTGTTCAGTTTTGGGCCCCTCGCTACAAGAAAGACATTTTAGTGCTGGAGCATGTCCAGAGAAGGGCGACAGAGCTGTGAAAAGGTCTGGAGCACAAGTCCTGTGAGGAGTGGCTGAGGGAGTTGGGCTTGTTCACCCTGGAGAAGAGGGGACTCGGGAGGGGGGACCTTATCTCTCTTTACAACTATCTGAAAGGTGATTGCAGAGAGGTGTGGTGGTTGGTCTCTTCTTCCAAGTCAGAAGCGATGGGACAAGAGGAAATGGCCTCAAGTTGTACCAGGGGAGGTTTAGATTGAATATTAGGAAAAATGTTTTCAGTGAAATGGTTGTCAGGCACTGGAACAGGCTGCTCAGGGAAGTGAACGAGTCACCATTCCTGGAGGTATGTAGAAGACATGTAGATGTGGTTCTTAGGACAAGGATTTGTGGTGGACTTGGCAGTATTAGGTTAGTGGTTGGACTCAATGATCTTAAAGGTATTTTTCAACCTAAATGATTCTATGAGTGGCAGTTTTGTCAGTACAGACATCTGCATAGCACCAGCTGTGTTCCAAGGCCTTTCACTTAAAACTTTCTGTAGTAAGGATATGTGATAATGCACATATGTTTCTGCATACATATGCATATGTTTATATAGGACAACTAGTTGTGTTTGTAAGAGGTCTGTCATCATCAAATCCATAGATTTCTTTAAAAAAATTGTAACTGCTCTTTTTGCCCACACACCTTTGCACACACACATGCTCTCCTAACAAATGATATTGTCATACTCTTTAACTTTATTCTATCTTTCTTGAATTTTGCCTGAGCTGGCATTACCTCATTCACATGACCCTAACTGATCTCAGAACAAGAGACCAATGCAGAAGAGATCTGCAGAAGCCTGACAGATATTGATATTTTTGCAAATTGTCAGGCTGGGCTTTGTTTGTTATAACATTGTGTTCAGGTGACAAGCTTAGCAAAGGCAAGTTTATAAAAAAAGTTTGAAATATTCAAGTTGGAAAATTTCAGTTTATGTCTTCCAGTGTACATGCAGAACTTGGGACAATAACTTCTCCAACAGGAAAGTTATTCTGAATGCTACACTACATAAGCTTTACTCTTACTTCAGTGGTATTTTCTGTGCATGGTTCCCTTAGACTCCAGTAAATTGTCTCTGTAGTTTAGCACCAGCCACCAGTATTTTCTTCAACCCATTCATATTTATTAAATATTGCTGTATTATGAGTAGGAGGTTTGACTATAGCTCCAGCTTTTCCTCTTTGGTCTTCACATTTTAAACAAACACAGATTGCTTTGGCTCTGGATTTTATTACTGCTTGCATATTTTTAACTTCTATTTTAACTGTGTTTAAAAGCTTATTTTGAAGTGGGAAAGACTGCCAATTAAGAATTTTCCTATTAATTGTAAAGGAAGTAAAGGGTGTTTCTTTGCTAAGTCAATTGCAAACCTTCCACCAGAATTTTCAAGTGGTCTTTAAGCAACTGTCAGCCATTTGCCCATGAAGAAAGATTTCAGGTTTTGGCATGCCATTAGTGAGTGTTCAAAAGGCCACAGCATTCACAGGCTGAGCTCTGGCATGGAAGTCTCTGTACAGGCAATATTCTTTCTTCTAAGCATACCTACAAACAATCTACCAAAGATGGAAGGACTCAGAATAAAATGAGAGCAGAGAAACAATAATAAAAATGCTGCTTCAAGGGAAATGGTTAGTGATTTGAATTAGGAATTTACTTAAATACCTGAATTAGAGGTTTAGTTTTAAAATACAGCCTTACTTCTATGGGCATGTTCCTGAGAGTATATACACCCACATACACACAAACGTTCATTTTGGTACTATTTTTCAGCTCTGTCTAAATATACATCTGTTAATGATAACTCAGTTAATGAGGAAAGAAGATCTTTGAGTGCAGATTGCTGTGGGAAATTTTGGTTTTAGTTTCATTTCATTCAAGCTTCACTTTCCAAGTATTTGCCCAATGGAAATCTGTTCTGGAAGCAATGTGATTGTCTGTTAGAAGGTACCTGGCAATTCTTAATCTAGCCCTTATGTGCATCCTTAAAATCGTTCTTTAAAACCGAAGATGCTTGTTTAGTAATGATATGTCCATCTACTGCTAACTTACTGTTCCATGAAAAATATGTTCAGAGACAAGTGGGAGAAAATCTGGTGAACACTTTAATGGCTGGTAAATTCCTGAGCTTTGGTGTTCTGGTAAAATACTGTTTCTAGTCATAAGCAAATAGTATTATAGGTTGCAGCAGAAGCATTTCAGACGGGAAAAATTTCTGGCGTATAAGGCAGACACGTACGTTGTTTACTCAGGTGAGAGAGTTGTCATGTTTTCAGGTGTATAAACGATAGATGGGTAAGGTTTTAAGCCTGTGTTCTCTAGCAGGTTTATTTTTAAAAGCTCCTACCTATTTTGTTGTTATTGTTTCATGTTTTAAGACATTTTTTCATTAGTGAATGTTTATCTAAAATTGGCCTTCATATGTGGTACTGTAATACTTTGGTTCATAAAATGAGGCAATTTGTCCTCATTTTAGGGATCTTCAAAAGAAGCATATTACCTTCCTGATAGGCATCAGAACTCTGGGTTACAATAAATTGGTTGCCTGTAAAATCTCTCAATTAAACTATCCAATTATCTTACATAAGAGAGTTATATATTAGAGAATTTGATACTGTTTTCCAGGCTGGTGTATCTTTCAGGCATACTCAAGATATAACTTCCCTGTGCTCGTTCTTTTCTTTAAGAGCCAGGTACATTCATGTATACAAAGATATGTACATGCACAGACACAGGTATCCACATCCCCATGCAATCCCACTCATCATTTGGGAAACTATTTTCTTTTTAATTTTTGTGAAGATGGAAAGGCATGATACATAAATAATACTTTACTTTTACCTTTTAAGAACCTAAGGCGCTATATTTTCATAATTTGTAGATTTATAGAGCCAGTTATAATAAGGAGAAAAATCACGACATAAATAGATTTTGGGATCTATTATGTCAAATAAATGAATAGGAGGATTTGTATGAATAATTCCTGTTATCACTAATGGCCATTTTAATGATTATATGCCTCAAAGAGATAAAATGCCCATATGAAGCTGAAGTATCTGTGATCTTCTAGTGAGTTACCTATATTCAAACTTCCTAAATATTTTTTAATTGGTGCATCTTATCGTTCAGTTATTATAACAAGCATGGTAGCTAATTTTCCTACAGTCCTGCTACTGATATTTATCTCTCCCTTCTGTAAAGAGCAGTTCATTGACACCAACATCCTGAATACTGTTTATCATAAATAGCTTCAAATCAAGATTAATTCCACTGGTAACATGAAATTTAATTTTACTGTTTGAATATGAATGCAGTCATTTTGCATCTGTGAAGAACCTAACTGTTTAGGAAGTCTTAATTGTACTTCTTCTGTGTCATGCTGAAGATTGAGATCATTTAAGTATATTGTGGAGTCTATGTTGTATTGAATAACAACAACAATATTATATTGAATAGCAACAGATGCTATAAATTCAACACAATCTTTTTAAACAGTGAAAGATGAGATTGAAAATCTTCAGATCTCAAGACAATTACATATATTGTCACTAAGCACTGTCTAGACTGGTATTTCTTTATTTTCTACTATAAACAGAAGAAATTAAGATGTAATCATAGCAGACTTAAGAAAGAGAATTCACATTGTTCTTAATCTAAAACTGTCATAAATAATTACAACTTTCGTTCTAGTCCTCTACTTTTACAGGATAGAGAGTATATTCTCTCTACAGAAACTGCTTTGTGTAGATTGAGTGGCAAGATCAAATGGGTTTGACCTGGTATTTTAGCTGGGTTTGGGTTATGTAAAGTGTCAGTATCCAGAGAGCCGCTCTGGTTCAGGGAGGTGCAAAGGAAGCGTACCTAACCATCCTGATTTATGCTTGGGAATGGCATGGCTCTGTTTGCTTCTGCTGTTCATCTCCTTATAAACATTTGCTTGATGACTAAGAGAATAACCTCATGTGTTTGAACAGTCATGCATACTGGACAGGGGTTTATGCAGATTTAGGGTGGGTTTTTTCTGTTGTCTCAGTTTAGAAATGAAGCTTCAAATCCTGTAATGGCAAAGAGGCTTAGTTTTGTTCATCATTGTCAAAGTAGGGTATGAACTACTAATCATTAAGACTGACAGTAAAATTTTTCCAAGCTGTAAATTTATTTTGCAAGTTAAATTCTTTGCCTTTACAACCATTGGTCCTTTTAATTCTTTTTGTAACCTGAAAGCACTTCCCTTGTTTTTTATTCATGTCTCAATTTCTTCTTCTAAAGGTCTTGAATACTCCATAGGCTAAAAGCCTAGGATCAGTATTTCAGGATGATAATAAGCCATCATCTATGGTCAAGCTGGACCTAATTTGACTGCAAGAACTCTTTGTTCATCTTCAGAAATATAGTGCAGTTTCTTTTTTATAAAATTTCCTTATTTGAATAAATATAATATTGTATTTAGAGTAGTAGAAAGATGAGAAAGACAATGTAGGTCACAAAGCTTTTTTCTCATTCTTCCCCTTTAACGATCAACCATGAAGACTTGACATTTCTAATACAGACATTGTATGTTACAGGTCTCAAACTAAAAAAAAACCCAAACCACAACAATCAAAATTACCAACAAAAAAACCCCACCCATTGAAATAAATAAAGTATTTCATAATGGAGGCTTATGTCTGCAAAGTAGACAGATGACATTACAAGGTGTACGTACAGATGAACTTTTTCAAGGTTAGATTCAGAAACGTGAGGACAAGGGATATATTAAATAAAATTAGAAAAATATGATTTCAGTAAATTTCCTTATTTTCATACTAATGGTTGTACAGTTCAGAGTCTAAAACAATACTGTAGTATTTAGATTATATCGGTTTTGCCTATTGAACACTCCTTCTTTCCTGCCAGACCGTTGTTAAAATCTTTTTGTTCCTTTCCAATTGGAAATGAAAATGAGAGCCTGGGCTCCAGAAGGGCCCAACATGTCATAATGAGATGAAAAATTGCCTGTTTTCTGTTGTTTCCTCAGAGGTAAAAATGCAGAGATCTTTATTAGTGTACCTGCTCACCAGGGAGCTTGAGCATCACAAGAAAGTTTCAAGTAAGGTTCCAGCAGTCTATTTCTTGAATGTAAGTCTGTGTCAGGCCTTCCTGGTGGCACAGTGCAACGTTTGGTTTGGTGAATTCAGAGTCTAGGAACTATGGATAAATGAACAACACAGTTCCAGGCTGCAGACAGGGAAAGGGGATGGCACAGTTTCATCCTTTGGGCATCATTGGGCCATAGGAAAAGAGCAGATTTGTTTACCAAGAAACCAGAATGAAATTCATTATGGACGAACCCCGCTCTACGCCGTCAGACTTTTTTGCAAGACTTCAGCCATGGAGGTCATAAATCAAAAGGAGTACATCTACGACTGAACCTAACAAGAAGGGATTTCAAAAGTGATGGATTACAGAGCTGTTTAGCATCCCCGCCTTTTGTTCAGGACTTTCACATCATCATCTGCCTTTTTTTTTTTTTTTTTTTGACAGCAGCACGACATGAAGTCTTAGAAGTAAAGCGTTCTGTCTAAAACTGCTTCACATTAAATCAAAGCCCCTTATTCCTGATTCATGCTCTTAGGATGAGTTGTAGAGCCAATATACCAAGTCACTGTTGCATTTAATTGCATACAGACATGCAGACATACGTGCACCCATCCACACATCTTGCAAGATTCAGATTTGTGTTCTGCTGCTGACAGTGAGAGGTGGTGTTTGTCATTTTGTGTGTTGTCTGGGGTGAGATTAGATAAGCAGATAGTCTAGAATTACAACTGTGTCCAAATATAGAAGATACCTGAATCTAGTCTATTGATTCCCCTACACATTTTGCATATATAAGTGGGTATTTTTCTGTTGGTATATACATTCATCTGTGAATGCATAGAGGACTGTCCAATGTGTATAAATTTGAGAAGCTGTAGTTTTTAAACTGCTATGTCAAATTTTTCTTCTTGCTTCATCTTTAAAACTTTAGGCATATCTTAAGTTTTTAAAGTCTTTTACTGATATATTAACATAAGAATATTAACTTAGTTAACATAAGTACCACCTTTTTCATTATTTGTATTCTGATGGTGGCTAGAAGTCCTGCTTAGTAAGCAAGGTATTATTAGGCAAGGTTAACTACGGACTCAAAATAGAAGATAGTCCTAATCAAAAGAAAAAACCTTTTCATTTTTGGAAAATAATCACCAATTATTCCTGTTGTATATCCTAACATATCTTAGATCTCTACTGATCCTTGTTCAAGCTTGACCTATGTGGATGAATTCTATTTCATAAGCTGTAAAATACAGGTTTGTTTCTCTTGCAAGATAAATGCAGCAGCTCTCCATGAGAGAGCTTGGAGAAATTTGCAGTATTTCAGAAAAGCAATACGTTTAAGTATAGAGGAATAGACCTGTAAGAAATACTGGGTTTAGATACATTGAATTTCTCTTTTTCTAGTACCTCCATATTCTGATATAATTAATTAATCCCAAACCATTGTTGTATAGATATTTTCTAGTACTGACTTTGGTACAGACTTGCTGTATCATCCCACTGACAAAATGGTGCAATTATCCATTAATTAGATTATATGTAAAGGTTATTTTGACTTCCTAACTGGTACCTCTCTGAAATTGCCAGAAATCGTCTCACTCTCTACCAACACTTCTGCTGTTGCTGTAGGAGTACACAAATCAAGCTGCTGGGATCTCTGATCCAAATAGTTATTGCATATGGCCAACAAGGAACTAAAAATACAATCTTTTTGTGGAGAAGCCGTGCAAAGGGTAGGTGAGCAAAATTTTTTTAAAAAATTGAACTAAATGCATACCAAAAGTTTTTTGTGGTATTCACCCACCTCTGTTCTCAGAAGCCTTAAACGAAATTTAAGAATTACCTTGAATTGGCTTAACCTAAGACCTAGATTGATATCTATCCGACACTGTAGCTGAACTAGGCAAAATACTCCTAGCATAAAGTATTTTAGCAAACTGTTCTTTATGGTGTGTAATTAATTCCACTTGTTCCCTTCAGCCTTCAAAGAGGTCTGGAAAGAAGCAAGAAACGTAGCTATGGGGGTTTTCTGCCTGCAGAATAGTATCATTCACAGCAGACCCTTTTGTAGCTCTAACTTTTGTTATCTAGACCAACAGAAGTTTGTATTGTAGACATCATGTAAGAAAATGCTTCCTAACAATTCTTACCACTCAGACACTTAGGACTTTTTAACCCTTTCTCAAGAAAATATTGGTTTCATTTTAAAGTAGCTTCAAAGGAATAGGTAATTTGTAACATTCAAATAGAAAAGCTCATCCTTCTGAGGGTGTATAAGAGCTTTCTATTGACTTCTCTTCCTTTTGATTCCATAAAATGGGTCATTATTTTCTTCTTTGTCTTTTGAAAGACACCCTCACAGATTGCAGGGGAACCAGACTGCCTACAGTTTGACCAATTGGATCACAGAAAATAAAAGACTGTTACCCCAAGCCCAGCTCAACATTGTTATAATAAGCTTTTTTACAGTATTAAAGCTCCTGAATCCATTTTCCTGCTAAAGCAGAGCTCCAAGAAGTTACTGCTTGTTCTGTGTGCTAAGGGCTACATGAATAATATGAGAGAAAAAAATAATCAGGAATTGTTGTGCTACAAAGGAACATAGGGAACTCTCTGTTATTTTGTTTTGCCTATTTCCCAGTACATGGAAAATTAATTTTCTTCGATAATATTGAGTGGATAGAAGTAAAAATGTTCTTAAAAACAAGAAACTCAAAAGATGCTGAAGTGTGTTTTACCTTGCAGCAAAGCCCATGTTTTTGAATGTACCCAGAAGCCATTTGATGTGAGACATAAGTAGCAAAAGAGCCCTGAATGACTCTTCCTAGGTTAGGGTCCTACACAATAGAAAGCAGTGCACAATCATACATATTCTCCTATTTTGCCACTTTTTCCCAGAGTATCTTTCATTGCAACTTGCATGGCTACTATGGTTCAGCAACAGGAATGAAAAGAGGCTGTGTTTTATGTATGTATATGTATATATACTTGTGCTACTTTAGTGGACTTCAGTGCTGCATAAATCTTCAGGGTATACCTCTTTGGACTTGGAATACAAGTATAAACTGAGTCCTTCCAAAGTACATTAATTGAAGCAATATATTCTTCCCAGGACAATACATAAACTAATCCATACAATGCATATAGAAAAGCACATATTTTTATGTATTTGAGTAAGCATATACATGTGATAAAAAAAACCCAGCAGCATGCTTCTAACCATAACAGATATATATGGGAAAATATGTGCATATTCTTAAATAAGTATTTTGTAATTGTTTAAAGACATATAGAAAACAGTTTGAATTACTAATGCCATCTTTTTTTTTTTGTTCTGTAGTAATTAATAACAAGGTTTGAACCATTAAAATATTTTTTAATTGCCTAACTAGCCCTGCTTAGTAAATAACTAAACGCAAGTTGACACAGTAAAACCACTTTTAAGTAATGCATTTTGGAAATGTTTACAAATGACCTAAAATGAGTTTCTGAAACCAAAAGTATTTTAGCTTCAATCTACATATAACAGACTAGGAGCAAGTGCCTGCTTTTACAGGTTTTCTAATGTCATACATTTCCAGCAAGGGAATATGATATTAAATTAATAGTTAGAATCTCAGGACTGCGAGTAATGTGTTTTCAAGTAGAGGGTGGTAACATTTATTTGGATATTTTTCAGCTAGAAAATGGTGGATACTTAAGGGTTTGGAAAATTGAGATGTTGGACTGGCGACTAAAATTTACTCGGTTTATAGTAAATGCTCCTTATTTTTCAAGGCTGAATGACATCTTCTAGATTGAGCTATTGTACGAAATTGTTGGTACAGATATATTCTGTGGTTTTGGTATAAGACATTATGTTTGAGCCTTGCTATACTTGATTTGCATTAGAGTTATTGAGAAATTGCTCTGAATTTTTAAAACAAACCATAGCAAGAACAAAATAAAATCTTCATTCCTTTAAACCTCCTGTAAGGACTGAAGACATTATCATGAAAGTGAGACTTGAAGCACCTTGCTCATTTAAGGCCTTCCATTTTAAATGGCATTTGATGCAGTAGTTTCCAATAGTTATCTCGATAGTCCAAATAATCACTAAGATGAAAAAGTTAATGATAGCAACAGTAACTAATGCATTACTGGTAATGTACATAATGGAATAATTAGGGATTAACAGAGATCCCTTAATGTTTGCAGTCTGATCCTGCAAGAGCATGCTAAACTCACACTTTATCTCCATTTTCCTGATATCACTCATTTTTACCCTTAGGCCTCCATCTTCATTTATTTCCTGTAGTTTTACTCCATTAAGTAGATCATCCTGAAATAGCCAGTTCCATTTGTCAGTCTTCTGTTCTGGTCCCCAAGCTATCGGGTACCAGGGTAATGTTTCTCATGCCCATCTTTCTTTCGTGTCTTCAGTCAAGTTTATTATGCAGTATCTTATATTAGGTCCAGAATCAGATGTATGATTAAATAGTAAAATGTAACAAGTTCTGAACACTGAATTAGAGTACGTCTTTCATTTTCCTTTCTGGATCATGGTGGGATTAATATTCATCTCAGTCAGACGTTCGTCTTTTGTAGAATATTACATATTATTTTTATTTTTTCACAGGTTGGTATATAATTAGACCTAATAAGGGACCTAAGCACTGCAAAGTTTAGCATAAAACTTTCAGGCTCTAAATAAAATTTAATCCAGGAATTTTAGGACTCTCAGAACACTGGGATTAGGTTTTATTTTGAGAACAAACATGGGAAGAGCACTGGAGAAGTGGGGAGTTGGTGCTTTTTCCCCTCTGAAATGCAGCCAGAGAAAGCATTGCTGCTGCTGTGTTTTTGTACAATAACTCATTGGCTGAGCACTTCCCCAGGATGTGTGGAATTTAATCACGACTTGTCTTTGAGAAGACTTGCAGTCAGTTCTTCATCTGTAGCAGGACTTTTAACCTCCAGCTGATTCCAGGCTCTGGCAAAAGGAACTGTGCTGACCAGACCTTCTGGTGTCTCAGCAAAAGTTTGTGGAGAGCTTATGAGAGGCCTTCAGTATATTGCCTAGGGATTTCTGAGCATGAGAAAGCCTCAGGTTCTGCTCCCTACTCACAGGACTGTTTCATGTGTTTTGGACACATGTAGTCACTAGATAAAATAAGCATCTCAGAGGATAGGTACCCATGGAAGAAGTTTATGAATCGCCAATCTTTAGGTACCCTTTCGTAATCTGCATTGTTTTATTTAGAATATAGATATTGGTGTGTTCGAAGACAAATAAGTTTTGATTTTTTTTGTTTCCATTTAATTTGCCCTTTAGCCAAAGGCTGAGGAGGTATATACTGGTAATGAAATGCTTATGTGCAGCTATCTTTTCAAAAAACAGCTCCCTAGGCATCTTTGAGTCGGTAGACTGAGGAGTAGTCTTGGTACGACAGCAATAAATTTGCACTATACTGCTTCACTGATCTACCCTTTGTAGAACACTTCTCTAGGGCTCTCTTAAAAGCCATCACACATGTTTCTGCATCCCCATTACACTCTGAATGATATGCCACAAATCGGATATGCTGTAGCACATCCGATTAAAGATGTAATTCAAAATGTGGAGATGTAAATGCAAACTCATTGTCTGAGTTTCTCAGAGACTCTGACACACCTGAAACATATCATTCAATTACAATTACTTTATTAGTCACATTAGCTTTCATTTGAATTAGTTCTGGAAAAGGAAAGGGGGAATAATTATTCATTAATGTAGACTCCTTCTTTGTTTCCCTGAAGAATGGAGAGATTTATATGCATAGATTATTTTTTTTTAATTTGTTTCTGCATATACCTATAGTCACAGTGTAAGTCATAGCAGTTATTCAATAGAAGTATTTAGGAATAGTGAAAATACAATTTCTCTGACTGAGTCAGTATTGGCAATAACAAATCCCAGGAGTGTGAACATAATGTTAATTACTGTAAATTCCCAGATCATTTATTATAAATCAAAACTAAGTTGGTGCATGTTCATGGCATGCTAGTGGTCTTCATGGGATTTTTCATAGTCATGCTAGCTGCTGAGAGTTAAATTCACAGGGAAACCTCTCGGAGCAAGCGGTATTCTCACAGCATATTTCTATACACAGTTCCTCCTTCAAAGAGATATGAGTGCAAAAACAGAGTAGTTGCCAGGGGATGAGCTAGTGATTCTGTGAGAGCTACCAACATCATCCCTGAGACCTGCTTCCGCTGCTCAGGGTCATGGAGATGCAAGTGATTCCGACTGCTCCTGTGATACATGGTGTGGGAAGGAGCCTCCCTGCCCCAGCACCAGAGCTTGGGCCAAACCCCTGGCTCACATGAGAACACACAAGGCCAATTTGGCAGGCAGTACACATTCTTTTCAAACCAACCATGTTCATTCAACCCAGCCATTGTTTCCACAATTAAACAGCAGTTGCCTGGTTAGGTAGTAATAAAAAAAAACCCACATGGTACTGTTTGGAAACTGTTTTCGAATTAAAGAGATGTGTTATCCTTCAGCACATAGTCCCTTAGCACCTTCGTAAAACACATTCTTTGATCTTAAAGTGAGTTAAGGATCATAGGCATTTTCAGGCTTCTGATTTGAAATTGGTGATAAAACTGGTATATGATCAGATGTTTATCAGAACATCCTTGGGGCCAGGATATGGACGTGCAATTAATGTATCACAAGGGCGGAATGCGAAGAAGAAAATGGTCCCAAAGATGGTTATGTGCTCTAATGTAGGTGTCACTCTCCTAAGCTCCTCGGCTTCAGTTACATTTGCTAAGATTGCACTAGATGAGCAAGCTGTTGCTTCTTTTACCCCAGCTGCTATCACTGCTGGTTTTTAGCCAGATTTTTCCAGTATCAGTTTAGTATTTCCTGGGAAAACAACATGTTAAAGTATGACTGGGTCTATCGATTAAACAATATTGTATGAAATGCATAATTTACACTAGTTGTGCTCTCTCTCTTTTCTATTCCATTATGCAGTTATAAAATGCTAAAGGACTATTGTCACTGCTTTGGGTTTACACTGGTGAAAGACATTAATCCTGCAATGATGATGAATGGTGCAGTCTAATTTAGACCAATTTAACTAAAATGAGTTTTGGAATATAAAATATAGTTGTTGGTATAATATTTGCAAGAAGAAAATGGTTTACAGGTGTATTTATTCAGATGAGTATGGCATACTGATGGCTGTAATATAGATCATGGTCTAATTCTGCCCAAGATAATATTTTAGTCTCATTAAATCATGGAAAAAAGATGGATGAGGTTTATTTTTTCTGAAGCACAAAATAGCATCTGGTAGGAACTCACTGGTAAGGGAAAGTTCTTAAAAAATACTGAAGGGCTAGAAAAAGAATGGCAGTGTGTATGCATAAGGAAGGAACATTATCCACTTTATAAGTAATGAGATCTCGCTTAATTATTTACCAAAACAGTCTACAGTAGTTAAAATGCGAATCAAAAATGGAAGCCAGGTGTGGAATGACATATATATGTTAATGCCATATGTGCACTTCAGACTGTCAAACTATGAAAATGCAAGGGCTGACAGGGAACGTTTACAAACATCTCAAAGATACTGGAAGTTTTTTAAAAAAGTTATTAAAAATTATCAGTTCATATTAAGATACTGGCCACAATGCACAAAATAGTAACTAAACCAGTAACTTCACAGAAAACGTGGTAATACTGGTCCAGCAAATATCATCTGTATGTAGGAGGTCACTAGCTTTTATGTCAACGGAGGCAGAGAGCTTAAATGGGTCAAAATTTTTATAAATGGTATTTTTTTTTTGTTGGTGTTGGAAAGTTCTGTTGATCTTCGACTTACTGGTAGCTAATAGGTTATTCAAGCTACGACTCAAATTTGAACTTTTTGATTTCAGGGTAAGAAAACCCAAAGGTTGGGCTAGCTCTAGAGTTAGTGAACTGTGTATGACAAGTAAGGGTGTTTCTGGCATGATGTCTTAGACTTGCAAAAATGTCCTTGTAAAAAATAGGGCTGCTGTTCACGTTATCATTTTTCTTTGTGCAATCTGGCCACGTAAATCTCCTGAAACAGAATGCTTTTCTGGATTGAATCCCAGAGCATAGGAGACACTAAAGGAACAGTAATAATCACTGTGACGCCTCACAGCAGTAGCAGAAACACTTCTATCAGCAGCAACAGGGTGAGTTGGGAAAAAATGAGATGTTATTAGTGCAATTGAGAGTATATATCATCAGAGCCATCTTTTATTCCTCTCACCCACATCACTGCAGAAGAGGACATATTTTTCACACTCTAATAAAACTGGATTCACATCCTGGAAAAGGGGTAAGGGGAGGATACACTTTATAATGGAAAACACAAATGCATCAGTGAAACATTACTGATGTATTAGAAATATTTAATGGTCCAGATTACAGTTCTGAATTTCTTCATTCAGCTAAGCTAGCTGCTTTCTTGTGCCCTTGAGAAACCTTGCAGTTTCCCAGAGCACAGCAGCATTCTCTTAAAAATTAAAAGATCATGGGTGAAATACATGAGCAAAGCTTTGGTTATTGGTAGTAGCCACGTACTATTACAGGTTTTGTAGATTCTCCGTATCAGGTCTTATGGCCCTGAGTGCACTTATCAGCCCCTCCTCGGGCCTCCCCACGCCCATGGGCTCAGGAGACCCACTTCAGCTCAGCCTGGGGTGGTTAGTCCTTGACTGAGCAACACGATAGGAGTGCCAGTCTCCTGTCCTGCCTTCTGGTTAAAGAAACCAACAAGAAATAAACAAAACATTAGATAATTTCCATATTAATTCTATCCTTTCTGTTTCTGTCTTGTGTTCAGGTCTTGTTTTCACTCTGCTTTTGTACTGAATGACAAGGACGTAAGGGCAAAGCAGCAATGCATCATGCAGGCCTATATGTTTATTACTCAGTACAAGAGCACTCTGTTGCTTTGCTGAAGAATTACATATTTGTATATTCTCCATCTTCTCAGTGTTCTCAGAACAAATTAAAAAATAGGGGCATCCTCTTCCTTGAACTCATGAATCTGAGTATGGAATGATTAGCAGTACCATACTGCAAACATTATCAAAAGTAACATTGAGAGTGTCAGGAAATCAACTACATAATCCTTCCAGAAATATTCTAAGTAATGTGAATCCTGACAGTTTTAATTTGTAATTTGAAATTTCCTGTGATTAAAATTTCTAGCTCCTTCTATCTGCTGCTCAGATATCCTTGCAAGAGAAAGTGGTTTCCTAAAGTCCGGTCTATATTTTATTTCTTATCTGACATTCTATGAAGAGTAGATTATGCCACTTTTTCTTAGCAGCAGTAGTTTACCAATCTATTATGTTGTGTTTGTATTTTTGGTTGGTTTTTGGGGTTTTTTCCCTTTTTTTTAATATTGATCAAAACATGGCATTTAATCTCCATAAGTAAAAATTTCTAGGCTGTTTGTCTCTCATGACTTCTGAACTTGCCTTTTGATCCATGTCTCTAAATTACAGTGCTCCAGCAAACCATGCTATTCCAGCTAAGGTCTTCCTGGTGCTGTCTGATGCGCTTAGTTAGCTGTTTTTTGTGGGATACTCCTCTCCACAACCCTGCTGAAATCACATTGAGATGTTCATTTTTGCATAAGATGAAGATGGTGATAGTTTATAAGACAGCATTGCTGATAGATTACCGAATGTTATACCAAAACATAGAAGAAATCAGTTACCTGCTTCAGGCATGGTTCCAGTTGCTATCCCTTCCCTATAATAGTTGTTGTGGTATCAGCAATTAAATAAATGTCTCTGTCCAATTTTTTTACTGATGCTAATCCCATCCTTCCTAAACCTCTGCAGCTAAGCTCTTTCAAATCCAATTCTGTTATATCAATTGCAGGATTCAGCAGTTACTGTGTCCCTTTGCATGGTTTGAAAATTCATGGAGTTTAAGTGCTCTGTGGCTCTGTGTGGTTTTGCAGTGAAGGTCTGTGGATTATTACTAAACACTTTTTTTCTGGTAAAACACTGTTTCTGGTAAAAGATTGTTAGGTTTATAAGCATAAAAAAACCCCTGGTGCTCAAAGAACATGAGAACAAATGTTACACAACTCCTTGGTAAGCTTCCGTTATGATAAAATAAAGGAGTTGATCTTATTTCACTTTTAATAAAATCCTGTCATCTAATGTGACAGCACAAATAGCTAGCAGGCAACGGTCAAAGAGAACAGCTCCCAGATGACTCATAGTATTTAGACAAATAGTTTGGCTGATTCTATAAGTAAAAAGGAAAACTAGAGTTAAGTCACAGACAGTTTTTTAGACAAAAGGTCTAGCAGTATTTAAAAAGAATCTCAGTGGGTTGTTCAACCTTTTCTACTCAGTGGTATCCACTGTACCAAAGAAAGGGATAGCTGCCTTCATCTTTCAGAAATCTGATAGTGGATATCGCAAAAAACTAGCATCTCAAGAAAGTGTTCAGGTAGAAGGCTTACCAAATCAATAAGGAGAATTTTGGAAGGAGGAATTTAGAAAATGAATAATCACTTAGTAAGCTTCAGAAATCATCTGGACCTATATGATAATAGAAGCCCTACTGCAGAAGCATCCGTAACGCCTGCTGGATTCAGAATTCTCCTGAACAGGGCATAGGAATGGAAAGGAACCTGGTAACCTGATGAACAAGCTCTTTCCAGTTAAGAAGCAAAGGTCCTTTTCTCTTTTGATTTGGTCCTAAACAGGGCAAGGGTTTGGCAAGGGAAGTTTACAAGTCACTCTAGTGGAGTAAGTGTGATAGTATTTTATTCTCTTGTATTTCAAGAGCTAAAAATAATGCTGAAGTTATTGATGTTACTCAAGTTGCTACAAAGATGTTAATTTAATCACTTAGTTCTAATTTTTTCATTACAATTAACCTGACTCACAGAGATTGTCTGTCTACAACTCCACCCTTCCGTGTAAGCCCTTGCTGCACTTTACTGTGTCCAGCTCTGTGAGCAGAGCTTGTACACTTTCGCATGCTGGTTGAGCAATTAATAAAACAAGGTTTCTCTGCTCTGTTCAACTAGCTTTAAATGACTGGAAAAGTGTTGAAAGAAAGATAGTGACCTCAAGCACAGCCTTCAGCAGGAAAGCATCAAGAAAGTAAAAAATTCAGATTATAAAAAGGGTTAAATCACAATTTTAATATTGCTCTTCGTGGAATTTGCCAATTTATACTACAGTTCCTTTTCTCTTTCTCTCTCCCCTCTGGCCCTGATCTGTATGAGTGAAATGATGTGATGGTCTTTTGAACCCTTAAAGTTATTATGTGACTGTCTTGCCTGGGTGGTAACTTCAGCATTACCTGGAAAGGTGGATCCAATCCCTTCCACCCCTCAGTAGTCCTTAGGACAGCGGTAGGTTTGATGTGTAAAGAAATGAAACTGTTAAGAAGAATGTAGATCAGATAAATCTATCAAGTGTTATGCCTTTTCTTAGATGCTCTATCTCTTTTTGAAGAATTTAAGATTATTGAGAATCAAATAGATAAATGAAATGGCCATGTTCATGTATCATGAATCTACATGAACGGTCAAGAGATCACCCAGTAGTTTGACTGTTGAATGCATGTGCTGTATAGTTTGCAATCAAATGAATCTGCTTTGCTTTAACTTTGTTTTGCTGCAAATAAAGTCACATACAATTGCAAATTCACCAAAACTCATATTCTTACCTAAAGCTACTAGAATACAATACCAGGAAACTCTTGAAATTGTCAGAAATCTGCCTTTAAGATACTGCAGAAGTAAGCTTAATTATCTCCTTTTTTTTTTTTTTTTTAAACTTGTCAATACCAGAATGAAAATGTGTATTTCTTTGTTTTCTGACATTCCTATAAAGGACATACAACTCAGCATAAAATGTTTTATCATTTTTCTACATTTGTGCTTCCCAAATATTACCATACTAATGTGCAAGATACTGACATGTTAGCTCCAGCTCTACTTACCTGTCTCAGATACACAAAAGCCTGAGGTGCTCTAAGAGTCTTAGTGAGTTTAAATCAACGTAGTTCCAGTGGTTTTAATGAAGTTATGCTAATTTACACTAGCAGAGGATGTACTAAATCTTTTGACCAAATGTTCCCTTTGATTACATTTTGCTGTTAGGTATAAGCATTGTTCCATTCTGACACAATCACTGCCTATTGTTCTTTCTATATACATATATTCCCTTTAAAGTAAGCAATCATTACATGGTTTTGAATGTTCCCTGCCTGTGTAAGTCCTTATAAAGACACTTCTAGAATCATTTATGTTTAATAGGGCTTGAAAATATACAAAGGATCTAAAGAAATTCCAAGGTTGCATTAAATTATTTCAGATTTCTCAAATTTTACAGTTGGGTTAAGTCTCTATGAGCACATAATGAGCTTGATAAGACCATGGAAACATACTCCAGTCATACTGGGAGCAAGAGGTATAGCTGAATGTTGAACACCAGAGTACAATTACTGCTTTTCAATGCTAGTTAAAAATGTCTCAGCTAATAACAGTGACAAAAATAAAGCTACAGTAAATTCCTCAGCAGAATTACAAGTAAGTCTCTAGAAGCTCACATTTCTGTTCATTAGCCATGTTTGGCATCAATTAGGGTAGCAAAAAGCATTTAGCTGCATAATATGAAATTAAGTAAACAGCATGACTAATATTAAATAAAGGCACTTAACGAGTGGGGAAATAGTCAAGATAAAGAACTGTCAAAACTTAAGATAATATCAAGAAGCAGTGACCCATATATCACTTTCCTTATTAAAGTACTGCTATGTGGGGCAAGATCAGATTGAGGAAGATAGAGAAAGATGGTGTTCACTTGCACGGGAGCTTTGCATTCCAAACTGAGGACCCAGGAGAGGCAAGTACTGAAGGAGGGGCAGAAGAGATACACTGTTTCCCCCAGCCTGTGAGCAGGGGAAAGGTGAGGCTGGAGTGTCATTTGGTGAATGAGGTCCAAGAGGTTTGTGGAAGAAAGAGAAAACTAAACAAAAATTCAGTGCCAGAGCCCTAGAGGAAAGCTGTGCCTTGCTTTCTGACATAAGTCTCATCTTTTTCTCAAGTCTCTGTTGTGCTTGAGGGCAACCTGAATTAATCTTTATTCTTCACTGATCCTAAAGTGTCTAAAACAGGACCACTGATATAATTTCCAATAGCATCACATTTGCTTTATATTGTGTTTTGCTACAACCTAGATGGCAAGAAATCATTGAGAGTAAAATTTGGGGCATGCCCCCTTCCTCTATTTTTTGCCCTTGGTATGCTTTCTAAAATAAGGTTTAAATGCTAGTTGTTAGCAAGAGAATTTTGTGTGCTTACTTTGAAGTCTTTATGCCAGACTGCATCCATCCTGTCTGACTATTTTCACCTCAGAGAAGTAGAAGGAAAGACAAGGACTATTCAACATAACAAAGGTTTCAAAATCACGTTCAGAAAATGTCTGCAAGAAAGGAGGGGAGAAAAGAGACAAAAGCTGGAGTAGAGCTCTTGAATGGTACTTGTATGGTGTGTGTTTTTAGAGGATGAAGGAATAAGAACCTTAAAAGCAGAGCAGGTATTTTCCTGAAATATGAGAAGGTGTAATCCAAACATTTTCCAATTCAATAGGTGGATGCAGAATTTTTATCTTCCTCTCAGTTATACTGCAGGCCTGGTTTGCCTCAGCAACTTTTCAACTGTATTGTGCTCTGCCAAAAAAAAAAAAAAAAGAAGAGTAACAAGAAGCTAATAATAGAATATACTTCCACTTTCACAGATCTCTCTAGCCTCTGTATGTCGGGATGGTTTCAGCCACCACTGAAATGGGCCAAAAGGAAGTGAGCGAGACCATTTCAAATTGAAATCCCAAGGATTTTTAGGTAGCAGAGAGGTAATCACCTTCATTGGAATTTGGCCAAGACACAGAGGCTATTAGACCATCTTTTCACAACTGCTATGGGACTGTCAGTTACAAAAGAAACTCTTTTATTGCATCATCCAAAGGATGACACTGTTAGTAGAACAGTGTCTAAAATCTGTCTTGTTCTCTTATTTAAGTAATGACCTGGCTTGACCTGTTTTAACACGAGAGATCTAACAGTCTTGCAGCCTTAGGTGAAGTAGTATGGCTACAGGCTTGCTGCCAGACAAGAGATACTGAACCTTGTAAAGACATCTAGCTGGAATAATTGGAAGCCACACTTTTCATGGAGAATTATTAGAGCGTGTTTTGGCCTGCCTTTAAGTAGTTTGGTCAAATCAGCATTCTTAAAGGAGAAAAAGACAAAGAAATACAGTTATATACATAACAGTTATCATTGAAAAAAAACCTTCAGAAGCCCAGGCTTTTTCTTAAGAGTCAATGCTTTCATATCCAGTATATCATGTAATGCCTATTGTGTAGTTATTTGGGTGACTAATGGAATATTTTAATATATGCAGTACCCTGTGAAATTTGCACTGAAGAGTCCTAACTTCCCATGGTGTATCTCCCTTTGCTTTAGAGTGTTTGAGTGCATGAGAAAATGCAAATTAGCTCATTCCAAATCACAGAAACTGAAGGCTATTGATCTTACTGGCTCTCTTTCTGCCAACACACAGCTGCATCTTACATTAGAACCTAAACCCTTTCTTCTGTTCCTCCTTTACATATCTGAAAAGTTTCCTGTAGCAGCATATTTACAAAACAATGGATAGGGCTGTCAGTGAAGTTTTCTCATAGCCTCCTTTAATTTTCTTTTTTTTCTTTCAAGGCCATGTTTCTTAATCACAACCCTTTAGACAATCCTGAATAACACTGGTCTTCTCTTTATTTTCCATTTCTTTTCCCGGAACATTTGTAAATGATAAGCAAATGCCCTCATTCAATTTCCTGTACTGTAGCTGGTAATATGAAATCCAAAACTTAACCTATTAATGGATTTCATTGGTCTTAGAAACTTATTATAAGTTCATGAAATTGCAGGCATCAGATTGGATTCTTTCACTTAGACTCATCAGGGATGGCCATCTTCCTCATTTTTGAAAACTGGACCATGACTTTGGCACCACTTATATCCGAACAGTTGTAATTAGCATAATTTGTAGTTGATCATTAATTGGATCCTATGTCCGTGAGAAACCATTAGAGAGTGTTAGAACCATGGCATGTCCCTTCTTCCTTTCCTTTGTTAATACGCCCTGAAATTTCTGGTGACAGGTTGCGCAAAATAAAATTGAGGGTTTCGACAAGTGACGTTCATTTCATTTCATTAGAATACTTGTAGTCCTCCCCATATCTGTCGCAGCAGCCTGCCTAGCTATAGCTTAGGTAGCTGAAATGAGCAGCGCATTTCTCAGTGTAATGCAGTGCTGTGAACAAGCAGGGAAAACAAGTGAAAGGGGAGGAAGTACGAGAGCCTGAGGAGAGCATTCTAGGAAGCTGTTAGAGAGCGCAGGTAATCTATTTTGCCCAGCTAACGCTCAGTAGACCCTGACCAAGGGAATTAGAAAAGTATGTGATGTGTGTGAGGCCCTCTGCACCAAATACAAGGAAAAAAGCAGAAACTGTAAAGTATACAAATCCAGAACAAAATGGAGAACACTGCGCAATAGAGACAGCCCTACCCTGCTAGCACTGGTGATTAGGGAAGATTCTTTATGATTATAATAATATGAAGATAAAGATGATCTGTGGAGTGAGAAAAACATGATAAAGTTTCCTGTTCAAAATAATTTCCAAGCATTCACTCTCTTTTAATTTAGTTGATTGATTCCAGTCATAAAATAAAATTGTTCATCTCCAAATATATTGGCCATTTTTAAACTATACTGTGCATTGTAGTAAGCACACTAACAAGCTAGTTCTGTAGCAATTGACTTCCAAACAGCTAAAGATTTAAGTATGTGCTTAATTTTCAGCTTGTTAGAAGCCCTACTGAAGCTATGGGGATTATTCAACTAGTTACATTTTGTACAACTTTATGTGTCTTGCTGAATTTGAGCCAACAAGATACTAAATTCATCCCAAAACAGCCCAAGAAAATGAAAGTATATGCATTCAATGCAATGTAACAAAGGAGAATTTGTGGTGGAGTACTACTACTATACTGCTAGGCTGTGCAGCATGACTGATGGATTTACCATTTTTGGTGTGATCCAGCACAATTCAAATCTTTTTCTTACTAGCAAATTGAAGCCAGGTTTAGTTGAAATAGATTAGCATGCAATCAAATCAAATAGTTATTTAATGATCTTTGAAACAAGGACTTCTTTTTATGACATACAGGTCAGTATAGTGACTACCACTATGAAACTTTATTTTTGGTAATGGTCTCAGGTCCTGTTAACATTGTTAATGAAACATGAATTATTGACATGAAATGATTTGTATGAGTGACAGAACACAGCACTGTCAGGTTTACAGCTCTCCTTAGGAAAACAGTAGGAATTTTGTTTAGGATCATCTCTATAGAGAAATATGCTTTATTAAATGCAATCTACCAGAATTTTGCTTCTTCTTCTAAGCAATGTTAACAATGTCTTAGGCTGCCAACCTTAAGCCTGGTAGGCTGCAAATCATTTGGCACCTGTAGGTCTGTACCATAAAAAAGAAGCAATAGCGGCCATTTAAATGTGTACTACAGTATGGCTAGCTAGACTGTCTTTCATAGAGAAAAATGTAAGGTAACATAAATGAATTATCATATTCAATAATTTATGAAGAATAAACAGGGCAACATCTCCTTTTTTCTCTCCAGTGTGTACTCAGCATGCTCTTGTGAGTTGTAGCATAGCATTTCATTTACCAAAAAAATGAAGTGAAATACCAAAATAATTGTTTACCTTCTTTGGATGGCCTCAAAGTATGCTGGTTATATTTTCAAAACCCTGTACTTCCCAGGAGAAAGGAGCAATTGAATAAGAGATTTCAAAAGAATGTAAAGGAGAAGAATGATTTGTGTATGTGCAGTGTGATACCTCATTGCACTGCATGTAATGATAATGCATCAGTGTGTGGGCAGCAATCCCGTGTATTTGTCATGACTCCACCGTTTGTATATTTGATGAAGTCAACAGTCTGGTTTGATTCTGGTGAACTTGTGTGGCTGTGAGGTGCAGTGTGCTTGAGTAATTTTCTTATGTGAAAAATCAGCTAAATAAAATAAACTCAGGTGCACAGCTTTACAGGAAATAAAATAAGGATCTTAGCTTGTCCTGACAATGAATCCCAACTAATCTTTCCTAAGGCCTGAGGCAGTCTGATAAAATTCATTCTCTTTTCTCCTCCTTTCTCACTCATAACTCACCTCATTCTTCAGACTTCCCGCTTTAAGCTTAAAAAGGATATTACAGAGGTGTGATGAGAAGCAGTTCATACCATTTTCAAAAGTAAGAGTAAGTACTGGAAGTGTGCCTCACCTTCAAAAAAATGTAACGCTGTTGAATCTTGTATCAAAGTGTAATGTGCTAAAAGGTAAAGCATGTAAAAGTTTACTTAACAACAAAAAAATGATGTTAATTATAGACAACAAATGGTACAACATGGTAAAGTTGACACACAGAATTTTAAACCTAATTTGTGGTAACCAAACCACAGAAAGCATTGCATTGAAATGCAGGAAGTACCACTTTTTACAGGCTTACACTCATTACCCTGGTAAATTTACAAGCTGCAGTCGTCAGTATATGTCTTAATCCTGACAAAACCAGAGTGAATATTCCAGATTTTTCCCATGTGAAGAGGTTGTGATTAGTGAAACCATCAATCATCTTTGCAAAGAGAAGAGGTTGTGTGAATTCATAACCTTTCCTAAATCCTTGTGCCCAGCCATTCATTAAAGAGGGAGTACATCACTTGACAAGACAACTCGGATTGAAGTCTAAAGCTCTACAATGGCTTTGCAATTGCAAACCACCTGTGAAGCGTATTTTTCCTGCAGACTTAGCTATGTTTATTAACCAGCAGATCAGACAAGTCAGAGAAGGAATGACTTCGTAGAGCTGTGGTTATGACTTACTGACACATCTGTAGTAGGTGTGTTATTATGTCTCATAGCTGACTATGTTTTCAAAAATTCAGCTTACCCTTAGTTCTGAGCAATTTCATAAAAACAGGTGTATGTGAATACCAGGTGAATGGTAATACTCCATAATAATGAGATCATATTCTATTATTTAGTTTTCCATCAATCAACAAATAATATCTCAGCTATACTTTTAATTTTTCTAACTTAAGAAAATCTCCATAGCCAAAGAGCTTTTATATGTAGGAGGGTAAACTTCAGTGCATAATAATTTTACTGTTGTTTTAGGGCAACTCTTCTTTTTTAAAAATAGTTCCATATTACTATCAAACATTTCTAAACTGTTACATGAAAGCAATAATGTAGTTAGTAGTTATTATTATGCAGATAAGTCTTTGTTAGACAACTGAGTCTTCAGATCTCAGCAGGGCTGAAATACTTTAATTCTGAAAGGATTGTAATATATACTGTTTAAAGTTATAATGGGGAACTTCCAGTGACTATCACATTAATTTGTGACAAAATAATTTCATCATTTTGCTTCTGCTGATTAGGATAACAAGAGGTTTTATTCTTGACTGAAACAGCCATGACAGAAGAAAGCCATGATAATGTCTGTCGCACTATGTTTTCAGCAGTTCGGTTTCCTTCGCTCCTGGGAATTGATTATATCATATTCACTCTTGATACGGCTATTTCTGAATAAATAACATTCCTACCATAGTGAAAATAAGGAACAGGAAAAAGTGGAAGGACCGACAGAGTGGAAAACTGGAGCTGCACAAATGAAACTGCTTTATGTACCACAACACATTTTAATTAAACTCTTATTTCAACTAGCACCAGAAATGTATGTAATGTATGAATTTGGTTCCGAACCACTTAAAGGAAAATGTAACAGTTTAAACTACTTTTCTGTAAATTAATATTCAGTTAGGCTCCTTTATTAAAAAATACAAATTTTGAGGGATTTAGACTGATTTTGAAAATTATATATGTATTTTACACATCAAATAGTTATCTTAAATTGAACTAAACCTAAGAGCTTAATTCAGACCATGAGGTCCTGGACTAAAGAATCACACAAGCCTCTACAAAACTTTCAATTTATTCTGTAGACTTTGGTTCAAAGTTCTGTGTGAGCTTACAAACACAAAAGGAAATTTTGGGTTATCTACAGTAACACAGCAAGTCAGCAGCAAAACTAGTAGTAGGTGCGAGTTGTGAGCTTTTTATACTGGAAGATTCAATCGCAAAGGAATTCAGGATATAACATCTTAGACCCTTTGGTTTCAATTACACTATTAACTTGTCTTTCAGTGAACCCAGATCTCGTTTAATCTCCTAAGGCAGTATCTCTTTATTTCAGTATGATGATTTGCTCAACTATTCCATCACTGGCATATAGATTGGATCTCTAGCTATGGAATTTGATCTCAATGTTTTCAAGCACGCAAACAGGCATGTACCACTGACTAAGTAAGAGCCCCACACTCAGAAACTAATAACCACTATTTATCTACTGTAGGGGAACCTTCATAGCAGCCTCAGTTTAAATTTCCTTGAGCCTTTAGTATTAATCCTGCTAAATTACTGGTTCCCTGTATCAGAGGGGTGAAAGTAGTTCCATTTCTGTGCCTTCACACTGAGGTGTCCTTGAAGAAACTGTCAGTGAAGAAGGGCACTAATATGAACTGAAACTTTACTTGTTAATGTTTGGTGAGGTATCCAGTAGCTACTGCCCTCAGCATAAACAACTTGTTTCAGGAATGGGATTCCTAAAAAAATGAGAATTCATTGGTGATGAACTGATATGGATTTCAGTCTGTGCAAAAGGTGTTAACAGCTCATCACTGAGTCTGATGAGGACTAGAGGTGATGTTTACATTTCTGAAATTAAACCACACTGAGATTTCAATGACTGGTAGTTGTGAAAATTTATGGCCAGTAAACAGAACCTCTGAAGAAAACCTGGAACTGAGTGCCAAGCAGCTTCGGCTGTTACAAATGCATATTTACTTCACCCATTCTGAAACATTATGTTTCTGTTTTCTCTTTTCATCAGACTTGCACAAAGCAGTTGACTCTTTATGGAAGATAAATCGAGATGGATCTATAAGGGACTCAAGCTTAGTAATGCCAAAGCTCAGCAGTTACGAGAGGGTAAATGTGATGAAAATAAATGAAAGAGGTTTCCAGGAGACTCTGGTCTTCACCCACTGTAAAACTCCATTGATCTAAGTCAGGCTGTAGTTGAGTCTTTTCTCCTTAGCAGACTGGTGGGGTGGGGTGTCTTTTTCAGTGCCTTTGAGCCCCTTGTGCAAAAGCTGTCCTCAAACATCTTTTATAATAAAAAAAAGTATTGTTTATGAAATTGGTCATGGAATATTTAATAACCCTTCCTGGTCAAGGCTTTGGTTGTATAACTTACGCAAAAGACAGATTAATATAAACAGTGTGACTTCATTGTATCTTCAATGTTTTATGAATTGGGACTCTTGGAGTTACATTCATCAAGAATTCTTAAAGACGACAACTCCTGAAAAGGGACACTCTGACTTGCACCCTCTCCATTATTTTATTTATTTATTATTTCTGTACAGATTTCAAAGTGTTACTTCATTAACATACCTCTGACTTTTCCAGACTAGCACGTGCATGGAGATACACACACTGCAGTCAAAGCATTTTATCGCCTTTTTTAACAGGAAATTACCTTCCAAATTCCCTAAATTAGATTAGATAAATGCAAGCGTGAGCAACAAGAAAGTTCTTTGCAACTCATTTGTATTCAGATTATCATATTCATCATCCTCACTGTTAGTCTGTGGTCCACTGGAGCTCCTAGTAATGTTTGCACTATTTCTTTTCTGTTTATTGTTATTTGTATTTTTTTTTTGTTATTTTATCTTTGTTACTGTCAGTCAGCCTGACAATAATGTATATAAAAGCATTAAAGAAACAAATAGTTGTAAGGGCATCTCTTGGCTGATCACTAGCAAAAGAGATGCTGGATCTTTCTACAGCAATTTATGGTTTTACTGGCAGCATAATTCACTAACTTCACAGTTCCTAGCTGGAAGAGAAGAAATAATCTGGGTAACATTGCTAGAAATTGAAAAGAGATCAAAGTATTTAGGGAAAATAAGAAAAGGTATAAGAAATATAAATTTTATAAGGTTGCACATGATGTGAGGTAGATAATTCCAGTATATAGACTGGAAGTGTACCGATTTATATTGGGAAAGAAGATGTCCTTGTAAAAACAGCACCAATTAGGATAAATCAAGTGGGCCCATGATAACTACTGAATCCTATAAATACTTTTATTCGTAGTTTTGCCTCCAATGTGTGTAGTTCTAGTTATCTTCTTCAAGTCCTTTGTAAGGTCTAATACTTAGATTGTGAGCTCTTCTAACAACAATCATGTCT
>NW_010235716.1:61998-64012 GCF_000690775.1 Eurypyga helias
TGTCGCACTTCTGTCGCGGTTTTTCATTATGCTCCTTAGCCAGGACCAAGGTATGACAAAATGCCGTGCTGACTGTATGCATGTCAGCTGCTCTCAAGTTCTTTAGGTGGGCTATAGCATTTCTTTCCTTTGGCATAGGTTTTCCTTATCTGAAACCATATATCCAGAGATACATGCCAGCTTGCATTCACTTGCAAAAGTAATGTGTACAATTAAACACCCCACAATTTTACAGTTTTAGTCTACTTTTCTGTTCAGTGTTGACAGTGGTTTCTCAGATAAGTTTATTACTAAAACTTTCTGATAAACAATTTGTTGTCAGTTTTACATCTATGGATAGATCTGGAATTGTAAATACTGAACTGATGTCATACACCAATATGTACCTTGTGTGTGGAAGCCCTCTTAGCATGAACTTTTTGTATATGTGAATATTCAAAAATATACCTTTTTCTTGAATTCTTGTGCAACTGCAAAGGAAAGTACAAAAACTTAATGTCTTACATAAAATGATACTTTGATACAAAGTAATTTGTGACTTGAATTTGTTTGATTAAAGCATCTCAGCCTACTTGTTTTCTTGCAGAAATAGATTAACTCTTTCCATCTCTCTTATGAGCTTAGTCTAAATAAGAATCTGCAGACCTTAGTTTCACTCTAACAGTTTGCAGACCAAATTAAAATATAATTATTAGGTTTTCTTATGTGAAGAACTTCTAACTTTCTTAGAAGAGTTTCCGAGGAACATTTTTTTTCTGACCAGAAAAGTTTTAATTCTCCGAAGTGTCTATAAAAGAAGCTCAGAAAACTCAAAAAAGCCACACAGTTATGAATTAAAAAAGCGAATGTGTGTTTGCAGAAAAGTCTTTTGAGCTGAGTCCCTGGATCTCATCTTTTCATCAGCTTTACCTCTACATCCTGCAATAACGTTTTCTAGATCTTTGTGTCAGTAACTTCTGAAATGCCTTCCCTTCTGCACACACTGAGATTCTTTGCACTGCTGAGGAGACAGGGCTGAGTAGAATAAGTCTGTAGGAAGCTCTGTAGCTGTACTGGTCAGAAATAAAATACAGAAAAAACTTATGGTAGGATAGTTGATTTGGAGGATGAAAGAAATGCTGTATGACAAAAGCTCTCTAGAGAGATAATCAGTATCATACAAAATTGTTTACGTGTGAAGAGTCAGGAAGGGCATAAATACCAAGTTCTTTTCTTTTGCTATTGAGAGTGTCTTCCCAAAGATGAAAAACAGTTGTTTGATAGGATGTTAGTCTAGGATATTCAGACTGTATTCACAGAAACTGTGGAAAGTGTGTCTGAACAAATGGCACTGCCACTTCAGAGTCACTGCTCTGCATGTCAAGTACTTCATACATAAGGATTGGAAATATCCGTTCTTGGACAGATCTTTCAACTATGCCCACCATGGGAACACACTAATGAGCAATCGATTCTGCTGCTGTCGAAGAGATCCTTTCAAAAACATTACAATCCATTTTAAAATGAAAGCAGGCCTATCCAGCAGCTATCTTATTGCTTTCCATTACCCGTGTTCTCAGATCGCAAACTCATGTGCAAAAGCAGGGCGAACATTAGTAAGGTATCAGGGACCAGTGTCAGAAAATCCAAAATCTTGATTTTGGAAATTAAAAAAAAAGCTTTTTATGAAAAACTGCTAGCAGCATTGTAACAGACTTTTCCACGAATCTTAATGCCAGTGTTCTCATGGTCTTCTTGAGGCTCTCACTGGAGACCCCTGAGGTACAGAGGGCATGGCTGAGCCAGGAGAGGAGTTTGTGTGACAGATTGGTGGTTTGTATTTTCTGATGCCCCTGTGGGACACACATCAGGGCCATGGGAAGTCAGCAGCTGTCAGGATTCAGAGGTTCCTAGTGCAGTCATGGCACCTTGGTGTTATGTGTAAACATCAGTAGGGGCCTAGTATATCACATTTCTTGATTTTGGAAATTAAAAAAAAGCTTTTTATGGAAAACTGCTAGCAGCATTGTAACAG
>NW_010235717.1:0-1370 GCF_000690775.1 Eurypyga helias
TCTCGGGAAGCAGTGCGGTGCTTGGAGGAGGAGAGGAGTCTGTGTTCCAAGCCACCTCCAGCGCGGTGTTTACAAACTTGGGGGCGTCAAGCTGAGATTTTGGCTGCAATATTGAAGTTGGTGAACACAAAGGAGAGTTGTCCAGGCTGTCGTGTCGGAAAGCCCAGTGGGCACGGTGGTAGGTGGCATTCACGAGTTGGCTGTGCCGAGTGCTCGTCCGAGGTGGAGAACGTGGGTCTGGGCAGACGTGGGCTCGCTCTTGGAATGTTTGTGTAAGTGGCTTTGAGTCAGAGCTTAAAAAGTCCCGAGTTTGGAAGCAGAATTACTGTAGTTCAGCTTAACTGAGAGGGGCCTGCAGTAGGTACGGAGGTTGTTGCCGACAACCCATCGTCCTCACCCAGCCTGGAGAGGGAACAGTCACGTTCCCCGTGGGTGCCGCGCTCTGGCGGGGTTCGGCGAGACGGAGAGGGATCGTTCCGTCGCCGGCAGCTGTGCCAGCCTGGAGCACACCTAGCACCTAAAACCAAGCTGACCAGGCAGGTGGGAATGGAAACTATTTATAGGTACTGGAGTTTATTCTGGGCCAGAATTAGAGGTGGTTATTAACCCTCCTGCACGCGTCGCAGCGTCCTGACTGTCTGCCTTGTCCCCGTGTGGCCTGGGAGTGTCCGGGGGGTTTGCGTGTCCCGCTTTGCTTTTCCGGGAGCCTGCTGAAGAGGGATAAACTTCCATGCCCCCTTCGGGGTCAGATAGCCTCGGGTCTTCGTGACATCGGAATCCTTGCGTCCTGGAAATTCCGGCGATTTAATTGAAGGAGTTTATCTTTGAGCAATTGAAATGCCATGAGCTCCGGTTTCGGGGGGGCCGGGGGGGTCGTTGTCGAATGACATTTCTGGCCCCTCAGTTCAACTCTGCTGTCTCGTTGCCGTTTCTCCAAGGCAGATTTTTGTTCTTGCGGGATTTCTTTTTAAGAGCATGTGAGCCCTTCAGGAAGATAAACGTTTTGATCCCATTATTCATCATTTTTTATGTGGTTTTTTTTCCAAGAACACAGCAGAGTAGCTACAGCAATAGACCCTTGACCTCAAAATCTCCGTCGCGTGCTTTAATTACCAGACTGTGATGATACGTATGCGTTCCAAACTCCCCGAGGAGCTGGCAACAGGATTCCAGCTCAGTCTACTGAGCTTTCCTTCCAGGTCTGTAGGCTCCATCCCTCACAGACACAGAAGGATCGTTCTTGCAACTGCGACGGGCTTCAAACTGCAAGGAAGATAGCCACATGCCAGCTGGTCCCTGCCTCAGAAGGCGAAAAATAGGGATGTTCACAGATTGCCAGACCGGTGTGGGTGGGAAGGGAGCTCAGAGCC
>NW_010235717.1:1898-4030 GCF_000690775.1 Eurypyga helias
AAAAATCACTTCTCTGGTTAGGAAAATGGGTCTTTTTAACACAAATGTAGAGCATTTGGAGCGGTTGTTCTCGCAGGTTTTTCCGTTCTTCAGGATTTGAGCTTCTCTTTGGCCGTGGGGAGACGTCACAGAAATGTTCCCCCTCGGGCGTGGGGAGTTGCCAGCATCAGCCGTTTGGCTTCTGCAGGCGCCACCCCTGAACGTCCCAGCAGCTTACTTGTATTCCTTACTTGTATTCCTCAGGATTTTACCTTCTGGGCTTAAATTGGAGCCTTCTCCAGGCGCACGCAGAGGTGTCCGGTGCCGCTGGGGAAGGAGCTCGAGGGGAGAGCGGCGCAGGTGCCCGTGTGAGACCCGCAGCGCGCCTTGCCAGCACGGGCAGTTCCAGGAGCTCGGGCACGTGCCGGGAAAGGGAGGGCGATTCCGGGGATGGCGAGTTCATCTCGGCTGCCTTTCCCACGACGGGGATCAGGGATCACCAGGGATGCACCAGGGATCTTCCGAGGCCCGTTCCAACCCCGGGGGCTCTGTGCTCCTGTGCGGGGCGAGCGGTCGGCTCTCGGCGCCTTGCTCCCCGTGTCAACCGGACTTTCCGGAGCCTCCAGACTTCCAGAGCCTTGGCCGAGCGTACTCCTGCTGCTCCGCGCTGCAGAGGGGTCGGATGGGGATGGTTACCCTCTGCGGGGCAGCGGGGATCCGTGGGGAACGCTCGGGCCAGGTGTTGCTGCGGGAGGTGGGGACACCTTTCCCAGGGATCTGTCGTTGTCTTGCTGGTGTTTAGGAAACAGCCTCCAGGATGGGAACGCTGCTGCTTAATTCCAGGTTCTTCCCCGTTCGCATTTCGTCTTGGGATCTTTGCGGCCTTTGCTAGGAGAGGAGGGGGAATGCTGTTTTCTCCGTTGGAGTCGGCTGGTTTAACGTGAACTTGAATTCCCCCCGCAGCGATGCAGACTGCGTGGTTATCGACAAGCTGACCATCGCTGACGTGGCAACGACAAAAGCACCCAGACCCCAGAACAACGCGGGCCAGCGCTCGGAGGAGCACCAGAACACCGCTGCCCTCACGGAAACGGCCACAAAAGACAGGTGAGACGGTCAGAACTCGCCTTTACCCCATCTGTCGGGTTCCCAGAGGCTCTGGCAATTCCTTTGTTTTGTTAAAATAATGGACTTTGTGTTTCTTAGTCGTGTGAAACAGATACCCGGGTGATGCATTTGGGTGAGCACGCAGTCATTCCCGGGGAAAATACTGGGTGGGAATGTGTTTTGGTAGATGAAACTGGAAGTAATCTTGATGAGAATTATACTAAACCCGTGCTGGGGCAGGGCTACAAGGAAGCTGGGGGGGCTTTTCCCAGGAGCTGGGAGTGACAGGACAAGGGGTGATGGGTTTAACCGGGAAGAGGGAGATGGAGATGGGCCATGGGGAAGGAATTCTTCCCGCAGAGGGTGGGAGCACTGGGACAGGTCCCCAGAGAAGCTGGGGGTGCCCCATCCCTGGGAGTGTCCAAGGCCAGGCTGGATGAGGCTGGGAGCACCCTGGGCTATGGAAGGTGTCCTTGCCCGTGGCAAGGGGTGGGGCTGGGGGGGCTTTAAGGTCCCTTCAACCCAAATCATTCCGTGATTGCACGATGATAATTTTTGTGACTGTGGCTGTTTAGGTGTTTTTAAATATGGAAACCCACTTTTCTGCCTATCTAGTGCTATCACGGCCTCAGGTTGTGCCAGGGCAGGTTGAGGTGGGATCTGCGGGAAATCCCTTCCCGGAAAGGGCTGTCAGGGTTGGAAGGGGCTGCCCAGGGAGGGGGGAGTCCCCACCCTGGGAGGGGTTTCAGAGCCGTGGGGACGAGGTGCTCAGGGCCAGGGGTCAGTGGTGGGATGAGCAGGGTGGGGTTCACCTCCGTGGGTTGCAAGTCCTTTTCCAACCAGAACGGTTGTGCGATGCCATGTGTATCGCTAACGAGGTGCTTCTGCTCTTGGTGAGCTCTCACAGCCTCTCTGGGGCAGCCCAATCCCCCTGGAAGAAGGACTGTTAGGCTGGATCTCAGATCCTGCTGCTCAGGGAAGACACCTGAGCCGACCGGCGGGAACGTTTTCTTCGCCTTTGCTGACAGGCAGAAGTTCTGGCTGTG
>NW_010235717.1:4103-6035 GCF_000690775.1 Eurypyga helias
CCTGGCACGTCAGCCCACCGGCCCCACAGAGGGTGCGCGGGGCAGGAAGCCGCGTATCCCCCTGGGTCCCGGCTCAGCATCGCGCCCCAGGGACCCTCAGGGCCCCGAGTGCACCAGCGGGCAAGGGGAGCTGAGCCGGGGGCTGGGGGTGACAGCACAAACGGGGCAAAACCCCTGCAGACAAGGTGCCCGTGGGACCCCATCCAGCGATCGCCATTCCCTCCCTCGTCCCGGGACATGCCGTGGACTCGAGTCGTCGGGTCTGCGTACGGCATCGCTCCGGCGAAGCCCTAAACCCAGCCCCTGGGCTGATGGCGGAGGCTGCCGGGAGCGTTGGGCCCGGATGGGGCCGCTCAGGTCGGAGCCTTCTGGACTCAGGACCCTGACGGTCGCATTCCAGACTTCTGATTTCTCCCTCAAACCTCTCGGTGTAGGTTTTGTGAAGGAGGTGGAGGTTCTCGCTAGTAACGCTGCGGCAGGTCGAAGAAGCCAAACCAGAGGAAAAAAAACTGGAGTGTTTCCAGCCAGGATGAAAGTCGCGTCAGGAGTGAGCACGTGCCGTTCCTCTAAAACCACTCTCTGGGTTTCTCTCTCCTTTAGGAAGGAAGAGGCCTTGCCCTGTGCTGAAGCCACGTTAAATGGCCCTGCTTGATGCCGGAGACGCGAAGGGACGTGTGTGACCCAGGCCAGGCTGCTCCCTGGTGATGCAATTTGTCAGTTTATTTTTTTTTCTTTTTAATTTTATTTTTTAATAAATGCTGCATTGACGAGAGAGCTGGCATTCAGGACCAGACACGCAGTTCCAACACCAACAATCTGTTCTGAAAGACACTTGGCATTGTCTAAATGTAGCATTGATCAGTTAGTCATCACAGGAATGACGGGGTTCTTCCCAAGCAAGCCTTCTGCCTACTTCGAGTTCCTTCTCCCCCTTCCCTCTCTCCCTTGGTTTTGTTTTGTATTTGGGGTTCAGTCCTATTTTCTTAGTGTTATTGCACACAGTATTCAGCTTCTCTTCAGAAAGGTAGCAGGTCCGACGCTGGGACGTGGGGACAGCGCACAAGAGTCCCGCAGTCGTGCGACCAAAGTTCCCGATGGAGCTGTCTCTGGGCAGCGTTTGCACCGCTTTTGTATAGCAATAAAGCCTTACCAGAAACACTTCCTAGGAGGGAGAGCTGCAGCCACTTCACGCGGGGTGAAGCAGGGAGGGATCTCCTTGACGTTTCTGTGGGGTGGGAGGGAAGTCGGTGACGTTGTCCCAAGCCAGAGGCCGAGTAGCTGACCTGCTGTAACGCCGGACTGCCTGGAGAAGCGGGAGGTCTCTGCCTTCCAGCGGAATCGCTCCGTGCTCTCTCCTGGGGAGACGCGGCGGGAGCTCGGCGTCTTGAGCGCTTGGCCTCTTCTCTCCGAGCCGCCCAGACTTCCCGGATGCCGTTGGCTGGAGAGCGCGCGGCGAAGGCAGCCTGGTGTTTGCCAGGAGGAGGATGGATCGGCTGGACCGCTGCCGTGCAGGAGCGAGAGCGGACGCGGCACCGACAGGTGTCCGCTGGCTTTTTTTGGAGACTTAATGTATTTTCAAATTATTATGGAAATCCTTTTCTGTTTGTTTTGTTCTGTTTTTAAAGTTTTTAATGGATGCAGGAACAGCGACACTTTTGCACTTTGCACCTAGCGACAACGTTGGAGAGCGAAATGACCCCGGCGCAGGACTCCGGCCGTTGCTCCCCGGCTCCCGGAGACGTTTCGGGAGAGACACGTCCCGCTGCCTTGGGGTGCTAGAGTGAAACAGCGCGGAGGAACGGTCCTCGACTCCGGAACGCGGGGGCTGAAGGAGCTGTGCCGACCGTAGCGGTTCCGGACGCCGGGCTGCCGGCCCCTGCTCCGAGCTCGTCCCCAGACCGGCCTGGTGCGCAGAGGTCATCCGGGTGTAGA
>NW_010235718.1:0-200 GCF_000690775.1 Eurypyga helias
TTGCCCGTGGGGAGGAGGAAGGATGGGGACCGTGGTTTCTGCTAAGCCTAGGGGTGAGCTTAATACAAACAAGAACTCCTGAGAACATCTTAGAACAGATGGATTCATTTCACAACCACCAAGCTAAAGGATGGGCCGAACGGACGCTACAACACACGGGAAGGGGGGGACGCACGCGATGCGGGGACATCGTAGCCTCG
>NW_010235718.1:345-545 GCF_000690775.1 Eurypyga helias
CAGCCCGCACCTCCCTGCTGCCCCAGGCGCTGCCCATGCCTGTGGGAGGCTGGGAACGGCGGCTTTCCCAGTCACTCGACCGGGCACGCCATGGTCAGGCTGAAAGAATCCGAGCTGGAGGAAGAAACTGTCCATCAGTAAAGCAGGGCAGCGTACGTCTGTGGCCTTCGGAGGTGGCGTCTCTACTTCCTGGGAGGCTA
>NW_010235718.1:695-3073 GCF_000690775.1 Eurypyga helias
AGCAGCGGGACGGGTTCATCCCGCTCTCCCAGCTCGGGGAGGATGGCCAGCACCGCGGCGGCGCCGGCTGAAGAGCTCTTTGGAGAGGGTTTGCTGCAAATGTGTGTCACTGACGTGCGGGAAGAACAGGGGAACGCCACAGCAGGCAGCGGGCACGAGCGAGAAGGACCTCCCTAGGGATGGACATAAACACGTGCACACCTCGGACATACCGCACGCGCCCCGTCAGCAGAGAATCCAATCCAGAACCCGACAGCTACGGACGGAAGGAGCCATCCTGGGCTCAAACTGCTCTCCACGCAGCCTTCAGCCCCCCGACAGGTAAGTTTTGGCTCTGAGCTGGCCAAACACAGCCCCTCACGGAGGTTAGGTAAGACGGATGGCTCCTAGCCAGAAGAGTGAAGCCCCGCAGCTGCCGATGACAAGGTGAGAGAGGGAAAGGTAACCACCGAAGGAGAGAGGGGAGCTGGCAGCAAAGGGACAGTGAGGATGTCTGAGGAGGTGCAGAGCTGGGAACGTGCTTCTCCAGCTACTGGGGAGCTGGGACGGGGACTTGTTTTAAGACAAGGATGAGAAGTGGCCCGCAAGGAAAGCCGAAGTAACAGAAAGCATCGAGGTCTTCTTTGTGGGAGACAGCACTTGTGACAAAATCCGGGCTGAGGACGCCAAGCAGGGAGCTGCTGGTGGCCCCGAGGAGGAGGAGGAGCGCAGTGAGGCTGCGGAGCTGAGGATGGCACTGTGGTAGTGCCAGCGGGCCGCTCTGCGCTGTCGGAACACCGCAGGAGGGATGCCCGTGTGGAATAAGGGGATAAATTGTGCGGTTTCTTTCCTTCCATTCAATAAGATCGTCTGCAGCTCCTTGCGCATCCCTTGTGCCGCTGCATTTATCGGAAAGAGGCTGCTCCAAGGCGGAGGCCGTGGCGCAGCAGCCCACCTCCCCGCTGCCCCGCTGCAGAACGACGAGAAACAAGTGGTGCCTGACCCCAGCTGCTAACGAAGCGCAGCAGGCTACGGATACACGGGGTCACCTCCCCTCGGTTTTGTGTCTCTCGTGCACTGCTGCAGCTGAAACGTGGCTGCGTGGAGAGAGGAAATTGGGGAGGAAATCGGGAAGCGAATAATGCAACACAAGAACTGAGGGGGGAGAAAAAAGAAAAGGAGAATAAAAATCCAAACATCCGAGCATTGATAAAGAAAATGGAGCTACTCGGGCAATGCCACACCGCCAGCTCACGTGAAGACCCTTTAATCTGCTCGTGAATGAAGCTGAAATTTAATTTGTTATCCAATTACAGCATCCCTCCTTCCTGCCCCTAAAGAAAGCACCCACAAAAGTCAGCGTGAAGCACATGAAAAGCAGGTCTTGGAGTGTGCGCGACCTGGGAGCTACCACTGGTGTCAACTGGAGAACGCACCCGGGAGGGGCAGAGGGGCCAAAGACGGCATCCCCTGGACAGGGACAGCCAGGAAAGGGGACCGGCAGGGAGCCGGGGGCTTCCTCAGGGCAGGAAGCCTTAATGCTTTTTTGGAGACGACAGCAGCCCTGACCCACCTCACCCTGGGGCATCCTGCCCTGGGTGCCCCAAAGGATTGCACAAAGTTATCATCCAGAGAACGTGTACTGAAGCACCAATATCCCACCCAGCAGCAGGCGACACCTTCACCCTGCCCATCCCTCGGCAAACAAGCCTGCTCTCCCTAAAAACTACGGGGTTAAACTCGCCGCCTGGTATAGCAGCTGGTGCAGGGGAAAGAGCTGCCAGAGGGAAGAATCACTCCTGTTTTCCTCAAAATTGCCATTTTTTAAATAAGGGGGAACTGTTGGGAGGGAAGGAGTCAGAAAGTCAGCCCTGAGCAGGGTTCCTGTGCCCAGCCAGGAAGAGCCTCGCAGAGGCTGCGACGCCACGGACTGGACCCAAGGACAACGGAGCCGGGAGCCGGGGGGGCCCATCTCCCTCCCCAGGACAGCCTGGCTCACCATGTCCTGCAAACCCTCCCCACACCCAAGGTGCTGCTCTGCCTTCTGCCGCCCGAGCCAGGCACCCGAGGGACACGCAGCACACGCCTGGCCTGGGCTGGGCACAAGGCAGCACGCTGGGGCAGCTGGATTTAAAATTAGTTTCCTTGGAAAACAACTCAGAATCACTTGCTTTCTCCTCATTCGCTTTCTGGAAACAAAAATAATGATCCCTGAGCTGAGCCCAGCCCAGCCCAGAACCCTCTTTTCAGCCCCAGCCTGACATGAAACGCTCCCTTCTGCCTTTCCTCATTCAAGGGAGCAGAAATTCAGATTCACACCTACGAGGCACAGCCCAGCTCCCATGAAAAGTCAGTAGGATCTCAGCAGGGCTCATGCCGGAGCTAAGGTGGGAAAGCCA
>NW_010235718.1:3108-12222 GCF_000690775.1 Eurypyga helias
GGGGCCTGGAGGCAAGGGGAGCCGGGAGAAGCTGCAGGCGCCCTGCACCTCAGGCCGTGTTGCCTGCACACTGCCCAGCACGGCCAAGGCCACCTCGCTCCCGCCTGGAGCCTTGCGACTCCCTGCCTGCGGCACGGGAAATCTCCGTCCAACCCAGCCAAAGCAACACAATACAACAGAAGACTACGGACCGAGACTGGAAGTTCGAAGGGGAGGGAGGAATATGATTTTCCTTTTGGCATCTCTGATTTCCCACGAGTTGACGCCTGTCAGGGACACTCCAGAAAGCTCAACGCCCTGACCCCATCACCGCCCGCGCCAAGTGGCATGCACCGAGCTGGGATGGGCACCTGGACACTCCCTGGCTCCCGCATCAGTCCCACACCGGCGCGACGTCTGCCACCCCCGGCTGTTGCCGCGCTGGAGCCAGCGGGTGCTGGTGGAGCTGAGGGCGCAGGAAGGCGGCTGGGAAGCTGGTGCAGCGGCACCCCATCCAGAAAGCCTTTCTCCCCTTGCTTTGCCAAGGTTTTTATCCTAATGAGCTTCCCACTCCCAAGAAGCACAGAAGATGGAGAGCAGAGCAGGCTGCATTTACCAACGGCTCAAAAAGCAGGGAGCAAGAGAGAGGGAAAGCACCGAGGAGCGCGTGGCGCCCAGCACGGGTGCTTCAGGGGTGATGGCGAAGGATGGGGAAAGGGGGGGCTGCTGCAGGGGAGCGGCACGAGGAGCAGAGGTAAGAGGGGTACTCCCACGCACGCCCAGCCCAGGGGAAGGAGGAGAAATGCCGGGCCTCTGCAGAGGGAGGCTGCCCCAGGCAGAAGGGAAGAGGAGGACCGTAAGTAGGGATGGAGAGGCAAGAGGGAAAGACAACCTGTGAGAAAGGTACAGATCAGTCATTCAACTGCCATCAGTGCCCTCCTGCCTCACACCTCTCCTGAAACGCTTTTAAATCTTTCCTGATGGAATGTTTGACACATTTAATGCATGCAGTAAAAATTAAAGTAATAGATAACTTCATATTAATCTGTACAGGGACTGACAGGCTAGATTTAATCACTTCCTAGCTGTTCAGAGTTAACTTATTCTAGCGTGATTCAAAGGAAAGGTAAAGGATTTTTTTTTTTTTTCTAAATCAGCCATTTCATAGTAAGAGAATAAATGTGCCGCAGCCACGTGTGCGTTAGCGCTGGGGGAAGGGAATACCTGCAGGAGAGCCAGAGGTGCTCTGCGAAGGGCGTGCGAATCGCAAACGCCTTGTTTCATCCTCCTCGCTGAACGGCTACAATGAAAGATTGAAAGACGATTATCTGCTTTCCATCTCCAGCCCACGGGCTTTGGGATCTGGGGTTCAATGCCAACCGTGAGACGTAATTCCCGTTGCGGCCGAGCCCACTCCTGCCTCTGCCCCCAGTGCAGGTGTCTCTGGAACGCGTGGCCTGCCCCGGAGCCTTGCTCTGAGCAGGGACACGGAGCCGAGCAAGGACCAAGAGGCTGTGGAAGGTCGGGCGACCCCGGAACGCGTGCGGTGCCCTCTTGGGCATTGCTGCTTTCCGCGCGGGAGGAGGCTTGCACGGGGACGGGCAGCAAGGCGACAGTGAAGCCGTGGGGATGCGATGGCCGGGCAGGGCCCCTTCCCCGAGCGCAGACCGCAGCAGTCCCTTCTCAGCCGCCCAGCATCCCTGCCTGGCAAAGCCAGCGCAGGCACGGAACACGGCTCTCTGCCCTTCCAACAGGTTTTTCACAGCCGTGCTGGGCATCGCTGACCCTGCTCTGCACTGCAGACCCCCAGCCGGCTTTTAATCGTGCCACAGGGGCTGAGGAGCCCGGCAAAGGCCGTGCAGGACAGGGCAGAGGCCTGGCCGCTTTCAGCCTCCACGGCACCCGACACAAGCAAGGACGAAGCAACCACACCTTGCCAGTAAATGGATGAGATGCAAAACACAGTGAAAAATCACCTTAAGTCAGTCCCTTCTCTCAACCCTATTCCAATGGCAAATCCTGGCTTAGGAGGGTGCCAGGCAGGATGTGCACGAGTCCAGGGTGAGGGCCAGGACTCCCCTTCCACAGAGCACTGACATCAGAACGAGCTCAAGCCCTCAAACAGAGAGAGACCCAACCTTCAGGCTAGCGCTGCAGGAACTGCTTCACCATCAAAGACCACAGAAATCATCACAAGGGATGGGAGGAGAAGGTCTGTCCAAAAGAAGAGCGCAGCAGGACCCCATTCATCCCTGAAGCCAGCAAGAAATACAGACGGTACAGCCCCGCGCGCCCGCCCGGCAGCAGGGGATGCGGCAGGCTGGTACCCGCAGCATCTCCTCCGCCCCAGCGAGATCTCCCCACCCCACGGGCTGCGCGACAGGGGAGCGAGGCAGCCATCAGCAGTACGTACACCAGCAACCAACTAACACCTTTACGCCGGTGGGACACCAGCAGCTGCTCCTAACAAACCCACGAAGGACAGATTCGCCTTTCTCTCCCTCACCGACGGGAAAATGGTTTTGGTTTACGTGTCACTAAGAAGACAGACAGGAGGACTCTGAAGGAAAGGGAAATGTTTGCGTGCACCCAAAGGCTGCCGAAAGCTACTTCATGTGCACGAAGGTGGTTTTCTTTCTGCTACAGTACAAGTGCTTGTGCCTCAAGTATAAAACGCAAGCCTCCAAATCACACAGACGAGCTTCTTATTTTTATTTTTAAAGTGATAAATAAGGCACTGTACTTTTAACTAAAACTGCCTGGTTCCAAGTTTAAAAAAAAACCCAAGGAACGTTCAAACTGCAGAAACTACCTTCTGAACAGCAGAGCCAGACAGGCCAACCTCTTCTCTGTCCAAGACACACCTGCCGATGCCTAAAATCACGGGCGTTATCCTTTAACTGCGGATTTTTAAAGGCTTGCTACAGCTTATAAAAGCAGCTTTAGTTAATGCATGGTAAAGGGTTACTACTATACATCGGTTTTGTACATGGCTACCGGTTCTTTGCTATTTCGGGTCCAGTCGCGAGCGCTTGCTGTGCGAACAGTCCACTTTTGCCCTCAGCTTCCTCTTGCCCTGCGACCCGCTGCTCTCCTGCATCTTCTTCATGGACCTCGTCAGGGTCTTCCCACCGCTGGGCTTTTTGTTGGCCAGCTTCTGCGACCGGGTGGATGACTCCCCCAGGGGTTTCTGCTTCAAGGACTTGGCCAGCTCCTCGTGGCCAGCGGGCAGGATGGCCCGTCTGCTCGTGTTCTCCTTGCCCTTCCGCACGGGGAGCCGCACCTTCTCCAGCTGCCTTTTCGGTGCTCTCTTCTCTTTCAAAGACATCTTCCTAGCCAGCTTATTGCTCCTCTCCATGGCAGCCTGCTTTCTGGTGGCCGGAGCTTTCGCGCTGACCTCCGAGTGCTTTATTTTACTGGCCTTCTTGGCAGGCAGCTTGTCCTTGGCAGAGGAGCCGGACCGCTCCTGCATGCTCCCGCTCTCCTTCAGCATCCTCTTCTTCCTGTTGAGCTGGAGATCAGCTTTGGGCGAAGGGTCCTCCTGGGACCTGCCCTTCCCCTTCCGCCCCTTCCCTGTCCCATCCACTGATGGAGATTTAGCAGGAAAGGCGTCTGCTTTGATCTGCAAGGCCAACTTGGGAGACATCAGTGGGTTGATGCACACGAAAAACTCCAGGGATGGGTGGTCCCCCAGGCTGTCGCTCTTCCTCTCCGCCTTCACCGCACGGTGCTGGGCTCGCAGCTTGCCCCGCAGGTTGGAGTACTTCCGTAGGATCCGGGTGCTGGCCTGCGTGGGCAAGCTGGGGGCAGGCTGGATGGTTCTGTCTTCACTCGGGTCCTTGGCACTGGCGTTGGCAGGAGACGTCTGGCTGGGAGTGGCGGCTTCTTCAGCTTCTGCTTTATCAGCGTTCTCCCGAATTTTGGCCCAAAGCTTTTGGTTCTTGAGGTTGTTCCGAGCCGGGGTAGTGGCGGCAAACTTCTTGAGGTGTTTTTTCAAACGTTCGGCTTGCAGTGAGCTGGGGTAGAGGCTGGAGGAGGAGTATTTCTGCATGGGGACTTTGATGGGGGGGATTTCCCCCGGGAGACGCGTGTTGAGTTTCTTCATGATCACTAGAGACCTGGTTTCAGTCGTCTCCAGAAACCACTGGCAGATGTCGGACAGCTTAAAGGCCTTCATGAACAGCATCTGGACAGGAGAAAGCTTCTGCACTTCCAGCGAGCCTCTACTTTTCCGTGTCCTTTTCTTGCTTTTCCAGATCTCTTTCAGTTTGTCGGCTTTGTTCTTTACCTTGGGGGTCGGCTGCACCTCCTTCTCCAGCTGGATCCAGCCCTTCTGAACTTTCATGTACTGGGCATTGAACTCGGCGATGAGCTCCTGGTTCTCCTCTTCAGCACACCACTCCATGAACTTTGGTTTGCTGTCAGCCACATCTATGTCCTCCAACGCTGGGGAGTCGTCATTCCCTGAACTGCATTCGTCCCTCAGTTTGGGGACCGCTTGCATAGACTCCTTCCCTGCTGCGCTCTTTTTTGTAGTTTCCACGGGCACGGGCGCGTGTCTCAAGTTATAAAACTGCAGGGCGACCTTTTTATGCTTCGCAACCTTTGCTGGAAGATGCTTGCCGCCACCTCTGCTGCTGGGACACGGAGGCGAACTGGCCACTGGCTCGTAGTTGTCCAGCTTGCCCATATCCGTGGCACTGTCAGAGCTCTCTTCATCCTCTGCACTGGCACCGCCTGGTTGCACACACACTTGCTCGGCATCGTTCGCAGGCACGCTGCTCTCCGGAGGGAGGAGAATGCTGCTCTTCTCAGGATCAGCCTGGACGCCAATTTGCAGCGTCTCAGCTGGTTGACTTCGGCTGGCGTCATCTTGAGAGGAACTTTCTCCCTCTGCCACAGTCTCTTTCGCTAAGACGCTTTTACAGGTTTGTCTGGTAGTGACGCCATTCTCCTCGCCCGGCTGCGGCTCAGTGATGCTCTCCGGTGCTGGGCCGGTGCCCGGTCCCTCGCTGCTTTGGAGCAGCGTGTTGGGGAAGCAGTCGGTGGGGAAGTGCGCGGGTGCTGCCCAGTCCAGCTGCGCTTCTCTCTTGAACCGCTTAGTGCCGGGGCTCTTGGAGAGTTTGATCTGGAGGCAAGGAAGGTGCCCGGAGCTGGAAGAACCAGCGTCCTCAGCACTGCCCTCGACGGGTGACTGGGATTGCTGGCTTCGGAGACGCCGGTCCGATGCCACAAGCGTTCTCCTGCCTTTCTTCCGCTTCTTGTCCAGAGTGTCTTTGGAAGAGACAGAGTCTTTCCCTGCAGTGTCTGAGCTGTTGTGTTCAGGTGGTATTTCCCCTTCAACAGGCTCTTTTTCACCTGCTGGGCTGTTATCCTGCACTGCCTCCCCTCCCAAGATTTCGGAGAGGGCTGTGCTGCCTGGCACAGCCTCCTCTTGCTCAAGGGAGCCGTCACCCACCATGCCCAGCAATTCGGCTTCTGGTTCAGCATCGATGCTTTTGTTCACGTCCGCGCACTGCAAGGTGGCAGGGGGTTCCGGGGGGCTCTCTCCAGCCACGGTGGCAGGGGGCTCATCGGGAGCCTGCTGGTCTGGCGCGCATGGGGAGGGCTCTGTGTCTCTGGTGCCTGGAAGCCCGCAGGGCTGTGTGTCCCCTGGGCCTGGAAGCTGGGCAGGATCCCCGGCTCCATCACGGGCCAGGGGTGCTGCGTCGGCAGCAGCGGGGAGCTGCAAGGGGGACTTCGGCTCCAGGCTGGCAGGGAGGGCTGGATCAGTTTGTACGTCAGAGCCTGGGCAACCTTCCTCCCCGCCAGGTGCTTCTGAGATGGGAAGGGCAGCAAAATCAGCAGCCTGCCCACCGCCACTGCCGTCCCCAGGGGAGCCCAGGCTGCTGCCAGCCTCCCGGGGGACGGCGCCTCCCACCACTGTCCCCCCTCCTTCGGCGGGGGGGTGAGCTGGCCGAGCTGTCCTCTTTCTGGGGGCTGGGTGGAGCGGAGAGGGAGAAGAAGGGCACAGCCATGGTGGCTTCCCTCGACCGCAGCGCCCGGGTATCCCAGGGCTGCACAGCGCCTGGCTCAGCTCTCTCCTTTGTTTCTTGGCTGGTTGGTGCCCCTTTAGCCAGGAGCCTCAGGGAAACCCTCTTCTTCCAACCTGCTCCCGCAGACCCCCCCACCGAGAGCACCAGGGGTGGCTTAGAGCTTACGAGGGTCTCTGTTCGCAACGCCGGGCTGCTCCCCCTCTCCTCCAACCGGGAGCTCTTAACCAGCGTGCGGACAGTCGGGAGCTCGCAGCACTCCCCATTGAAGTAGTACCCCCGGGTGCTCTTCCTTGCCGTCTTGCGGGACGACACCGACCGCTGGCTCTCGAAATGGCACTCGGTGATGGGCTGGCTGATGTAGACCACATCGCACTGGTTGTCATAGTCGTTGATCCTCAGCCCCGACGCCTTCTTACTCTTCCGAGTGGATCTGAGGGAGGCTGCCTTGGCGCGGGGATGCCCGCCGGGGGTCCGGTGGGCGGCTGGAGTGGTGCCAGAGGGCAGCCAGCCCTCTTTGGACTTGTCGAGTGGGCCCTTGTCAGCCGGGTGCAGGTGGCAGCCTGCCTTGCCCTTGGCCACGGCGTGCAGGTGGTTTTCTTGCTTTGGTCTCGCGTCTTGTTCCCTCGCGTCTAAGTCCTGCTGCAAAGAGGCTTTCGAGCTGCATTGCAAGGTGTTCTCTTTGTCGGCTCTGCGAGGGGGGGTCACCGCAAAGCCGGCATCCCAGGACTCTTCCGGCAGAGCTCTGAAAGAGCTCTTTTGGGACCCTAGACAGACATCTAAGCCATCCTCGCTGCCGTTCACATTTGCCACTTTGACCGAGATATAACCTTCCACGAGCGTCTTACCTGCGAGCTGCTCTTTACCATCCTCACACCTCCTGACACCGGCTTCTTGCTCGTGTCCAGCGGCTTGCTGCCCTTCCAGGCTCTTTGCGGCGTGATGGAAATTCAAAGAGGAAGAGTTCAACGTGCTGAGGTATCCTTGGGTGGAGCTATCCTTTGGACTGGCGGAACGAAGCCTGGTGACGGGGAGCTCGGAGAAGTCCCTTCTCAAAGCAGGGCTGGAGCTCTCGACTCTGTCCAGAGACTTCGGCTCCGCCAGCTGCTTCAGGGCTTGTCCTGAAACATGCAGGGGGCTGTCAGACCCCAGCTGTCCTGGGTCTAAGGAAGAAGGGGGCTTTGATTCAGTACAAGTAGCACCCTTATCCTGATTTTCAGTGCTTCGCTGGCTACAACCAGAGCCACAAGCGGAAGCCTCCATGCTCTGGGGTTCAGACAACGGCTGGCCTTCAGAGTCTGGTTGCACTTCAGTGTATATGTCGTTCAGCACGCGGATGAATTGCTTCTGGTGGTGTGTACACAGTCTGACCATAAACTTTTCCAGTGGAGACTTCGGCTGACTGTTGGAGTCTATTGCTATCGTCTCTGCCGCATCCTCGCTAGAGAGACAAAGAGAGAAGCAATTGGTAACATGTCCCAGGGAACAAAAGTTTTGTGCTGCAAAACTGGAATAACCCTTCTCCCCCCAGTCAGGCATATCGCTCGCCTGACCTCCCGGCGAGCTGGCAGGCATCCCTCGGTCCCCAGCCTGCACACATATCACTGGCAGGACATGGACTGCACTTTTGTGCATGCAGCACCCATAATTACACCTCTGCCTAGCACATCCTGGTGTGTAGGCACCCTGTGACATGTTCAGAGCAAACCTAAATTCCCCCGTGAGAATCAGATTTAGTGTCTGCACGGCGCCTGGCGTAGAAGGCCCAGCTCTCTGGGGACCCACGTGCACACCTCTCCATCAGAACAGCCAGGCTGCGTGGGCACAGAGCAGCGTCCCAGCCGGGCAGCGCTGCCAGAAACCTTCAACTACTCTACGTCTTCAAATTCTGCTTATGTCCTGGTGGCAGGAGATGGGTCTAAGGCAAACTGAGCAAATCGGAGCCTCCGCTGTACGGAAGTTTCGGGGAGCTGCCGGCCTGCCCTTGCGTGGTACGGTGCCTTGCCATTTGCACCGACCTTGGATTTAGGGCCACGGAGTGCAGCAGCTGTGCAGCTGATGGGCTGGCTGTCGACGTGCAGCGGGCGCTCACAGAGGTGTGCTTCTACAGGGCACGATCGCTGCCCCCAGCTAGCTCAAACCGAGGCAGTTATCATCTACCTGTTCATCAGAGGCAATTAATTAGGACTCGTTGGTGGAGAGGTTAGGGGATAATTACCCGGTGTTTGCATGAACCTGTTAGCAGCGCAATGCCAGGCGCCGTTATTGAGACTGTACCTGTTCCCAACGGCAGCGCGGGCGATTCCCACCCAGTCCTGCCACGCCGAGGGGGCTGCGTGCCTGGGCACCCAGGCTGCCTGGCACAGGCTCTCTGCCAGCAACGCCGGGTTGCTTCGCACTCATGTTCGCACTTTGCACCTCCCAGCCTTGCACGGGAGGAGTGAAAGTCGTTTCCTCGCCCCTACAGCCCTGCTCCCCCCGCCCAGCATCGGACGCTGACCTCACTCACTTGGCTGGGTCAAGGAGGACAACGCTTATTGCAGGGTTCGGGGCCAGGGTGGGGAAAAGCAGCTTTATCTACAGCGGGTTTTCTCTCCCCACACTGCCAGGCGCAGGGCTCGACGGGCAGACAGGGAGGAAGAGCCTGTCAGCAGAGAGGAGGAGGAGGGAAAGCCAGGGACCGGAACTCTGTGGCAGCTGGTGTTCCGGAGCCAGCCCGGGGAACCCTCACCTGCTGCCGGGGAGGAACCTCCAGCTTCCCTCGGCTTGTGGGGTCTGCTCCCAAGCTCCACAAGGCGCAGGGAAAAGCACCCAAGGGCCGCTTCGGGCTCAGAGCTGGCCAGGAGACACCTGGTCTCCTCTTCACCCAGAAGGGCCAGCGTGCCCTGAGCATCTCCTAGCCAGCCCCTGGCTTTCCAGTTTGCCCAAATTTCAAAGCATAATGAGGCTTTGCCTCTCCAGCACAGCCACTCATTTGCCTAAAGGCTTCTTGGGCAAGGTCTTCCCAAACCTGCTCGCAGAGGCTGAGCGAGCTTGGCTCGCCGAATGTGCTCTGGCACCCCCGGAACGTACCCCCCACCCAGGGTTAGCGACAAACAATGTA
>NW_010235718.1:12257-12482 GCF_000690775.1 Eurypyga helias
CTCCAGCAACCGTCTCAACTGGTTCTACCTGGCACTGCGATGACTTTCAGTTTGCCATGCCGGGGATTAGTTTAAATAAAAATGCTCAGGTACAACCTGGCCCCGCTCCAGAGCCCTGCATGGGGAAGGGTTATGTCAGCCAAGATCTCTTACACAGCCCAGCTCCTCCCCTTGCCCTGCTGAATAACAAAGGGCATAAAAAACCTTTCGCCCCCGGCCCCCACA
>NW_010235718.1:12659-12897 GCF_000690775.1 Eurypyga helias
GCCCCCCCCCCCCCCCCCCTTCCCACCCAGCCTGGGGAAACGGCTACGGTGGCCAAACGGCCAACTCCCTCCTCGCCAGGGTGCTGTGCCCGAATGGCTGCGAGGAAGAGCCCGTGCCACAGGCAAAGGGGCTGCCCGGATGGGTGGCAAGGGAGGAGACCGTGGGTCTGCGTACCTGGTCCCTAGTATGGGAGAAGGGACCAAAGCGGCCGGGCACGGTCCGTCCTCGGCGCGCAGA
>NW_010235718.1:12950-24900 GCF_000690775.1 Eurypyga helias
ATGCCGAACGCAGCCAGTCGCAGGTCGCGTCCTGCTCGCGTGGCGGAGGGGACCTGGGCTCCCTGGTCTGAAAGGTTCCCGGTGGCGCCTCTGCCCTGCCCTCACCCAGTTTCTTCCTCTGAAGTGTGACTGAGGCCATGCTGCTCATTTTCACCTTATCTGCCTCACCGTATTCCAAGGAGTCTGTCTGAGATACACACAGCTTGTCAAGCTGTAAATTTAAAAAAACAGAGATAAATATTTTTTTCCTGCTAGATAAAGGAAATAAACCCATTTGGCCTCGCTGCCCTTTGTCCTTAGAAGACCCATCTCAGGCTCAGCGACACGGTTCACCTGCTTCTGCAGGCACGTTGCGTTCAGGGTCCTCTGCTTTCACACCCCTTCGGCTCAAAGACGGGCCGCAACTTCCTGCCCTGAGCTCAGGCGCTCCTTCCGCAGCCCGCTCCTGTTTAGGTGCTGCAGGCAGCATCCCCTTTTTCCAAGTTTCAAAGGAGATCCGCAAGGCAGAGCTCTCCCCACCATCTGCGGCCGGGCCCAGAGCGCGGCTGGATCCCACCTTGGTCCCTCCTCATCCCCAGAGCTCCCAGGCACAGCCCTGTGCTCCCTGGGACCCTGTAAGCTGGGCACCTCGGTACCTGCCCGGCATTTCCCATCATTCCTCCCTGTTCTAGCTATTATTACTAAAGAAAACATGCCGATGGCCATTCTCTTGCCCGGTGGCCGACGGACACAGGACTGCCCGCATCCTCCCTACTTCAGAGAGGAGCTTGTTTCATGCTCAGGCGTAATAGGAGAGTTGATTTCAAGTGCTCCTCATCTTCAGGCAGGGTGGCTTACAGACTGGGTAAACTGTTGCAGAGAAACTATTTATTTATGTGGCTTATCAGAGAGAAGAGGTGAGCTGATTGCAGAGCTGAAGTGCCTTCCTGGGGAAGGTGCTGGCTACTAACAGGTTCCTCAGCCCTGCTGCAAAGGCACAGTGGGAGCTGAAGGCCGACTGGCAAGTGCAGAGGATGGGAATTGGGAACACGGTTTTAAACAGGAGGAAAAACTGTTGGTGGGAGGCAGCCACCCCTGTCCCTTAAGTGCCTGTTCTGCAGGAGGCACAGGTCAGCCCGGCTGCCGGGCTCAGCAGACGAGCGACGGAGCCCAGGACAGCCTGTGCCGCTTGCAGCCTTCTGCGGGTGCCCACAGGGCTCGGCCGGAGGCTCTTGGTTTTGGGTGTGCTTTAGGAACGTGTCCTCTCTCTCAAGAAAAAACAGCCGCAAGCCCATGGCAGCTCCACGACCGGCAGAGGCAACTCGCTGGAGTCCCTCTGTGCCCACAGCCAAGCTGAGAGCGCAGTCACAGACCCCTGGGGGAACCCAGAAGGGTTCACCGCGATGGCAGAGACAACCCACCTGCCAGGGAGCTTTCCTGCAGAGCTCGGGAGATGGCAGGGCCGCCCTTCCCGGCCACCGGCCTTGAAAGCTGCGAACAGAGGCCGCGGGGGGCTCCTCTGCTCCGGGGCCATGTCCAGCCCCGCTGCACGCATCGCCCTGTGCCAGCACAAGACACCCAAGCAAATCCTATCACCTGAGCCCCTCGCTACCTCCTGGCCCCTTCAGCTTTCCCAGGGCGGCCCTGTTCTCTCCTCCATCCCCGCCTGCCGCAGAAGGTGTCAGAGGCATCAAGGGGCAGGAGCTGTCAGAGGCAGAAGCGGAGCTGTTGCTACGCAACCCCGGCGGTGCAGCAATTAAGGCTGGGGAAAACGTGCTGTGCTCCAAAGCTATTTGCATAGCTGCGTGCTGCAAGACATTTGTTTGCATTGTGCCTCTACTGTTTAGTGGAGTTTGAAGTCAACCCTCCCCCAGGTCTCGCTTTGGGGCGGGGGGGGAATCGGGGCTTCCAACAAAGGCCACGCGCTTGGGGATGATGGGGCTGGGGGAAGGCAGGGGTTTGTCTGTCCGTGACACCTATACGCTGCACAGGTGTAGGATTTACAGGATGGGGAGGAAAGGGCCAAGTTATCTGGATTTCACCCTGTGCAGCCCGAGGAGCTTTGCTCCCCTTGCAGAACCAGCTCCTGCTGTGCCCCTGAACTGCTGGTGGGGTTGCACGTCTCCCCTTTTCCAGGGGCACCAGGGTGACACTGCGCTTGCTCTGCTTGCCAACGCCAGAAACGGAGCTCTGGGGGCAGCCCAGCCTGCCTGTGGCTCGGGAGCGTATCTGTGGGGGGAGCAAGGGGGAGAAGAAAGAGGGAGAAAGAAAGCAGCTGGTTCATACCAACCTACCTGGGACGCTAGTCTCCGAAAACCTGCCGATTGCCAACTGCAATCTTCTGGTTTGCCCTACCCAAGTCTCTCACTATTGAACATAAAGCCTGTGCCCTTTTTGGGTTTCCTTTTTTAGCCCTTGAACATCGCTTTGATTGATTATAAGTTTACAGGTATGTTTTGTACCTCAGAGGCACAAGAAGCAGCAGCAGAACAGAAGTTCAAGGCTAAGTGTTTCTATTCCTTTCAGACCACTCTAAGCACCAGGATTATGGTTCTACAAAAGAAACAAAACATAGCTATAAACTTATAAAATCCTATTCAGTATTTTTATGGGCACGACCTCGCCCCTCCCTCTCCTGCCGCCACACAGCTGACAGGGTGCCAGTCGGCAGGACGCTGCCTCACACCACCCAAAACTGGAGGTACCGCTGGGGTATCCCACCAAGCTGAAGGGTGCCTGGCCGAACGCAGAGATTTGAGGAACGTGGGTGACAGAGAAGAGAACCTCCCTCGCGAGCGATGCTCTCCATCACACCCTGACCGTTCTGACCCCCGGTCTGAGGCATCACGTCTCACGGCCCTTGGGTGGCAGCTCCAGCCCCGCTGGCTTCAGCCACTCCATTTATTTTTTCAGGGCGAGCGGAAATGCCATTTTGAGGGATTGCAAAGGAGGAGAAGCCTCTTAAAAGCAGCTCGCTCGCCGCAGGCGGTCAGGTGAGCTGACCCCAGCCCCGGGGGCGCTGTGAATCCTGCGCGCTAAATGCGCGCTTGAGGCTGTGGGGCTGCCAAAGGTGGGCTCGCCCGCCCCAGTGCCGGGGGGGCTGCACCAGGGTCTCACACAGCGGAAGGGGGAAATGAATTTTCCCCTCTTTCGGCAGGCTGGAGCGGCTGTGCAAAAGCAGCTGTCACCGCAGCAGGCAGAGCCACGGCTACTGCCAGCTCTCCACCAGAAATCATCATCCCGGGGCGGCAAAACGCAACCCACATTGCACCTTCTTGCCCCATCTGACACACGGTATCGAGCTCCAACCCGAATTCACTCATGGCTGCAGCGAAGACCCCGTGGCTTTGAGAGGTGAGGGGGGGAAGCACGTTTCCCGCTGCTGGCACTGCCCTGGGATGAGGCAATCCCTCGCTGGGGAAGGGCAACGCAGCCGTGTAAGCCACCACAGCCAGATTTTCTGGAACTCATCTCTCAGAGCCCCAATTAAAGGTTGACACTGGGTGTACCAGTTTAAATGCTTGTATTTCAACCCTCAGAAATATGCCTGGCACCTAACACTCCCCACACAGATGAATGAGTCCCTTCACACCTCTGTGGGTGCTACAGTAATTCTCTCTTGCTGCGCTGAAAAAAAAAAATTAGAAAAGCACAGAAAGCACAGAGCGAGCTGAGGCTCCACACAACAGCTAGGAAGGAGAAAAGGTGTTTTTAAATTAGAAGCTGAAGTTGCGCAAAGCACAGCCAAAACAACTATGGGAATATTGCTGCGGAGTTCTCAAGGCCCCTGAATTTACGCCGTCCTTGGTGACGCGCGTGGGGATGGAGGGAGCTTGCGTTTCAACTGAAAAGCAGGAAGAAACAAGTTATAGATGGGTTTTTGTTTGGTTGGGGTTTTTGTCAGCTGCATGTATTCGTCAAGGTATCCAGGTCGTACAAGAAGCCAACTGAGTGGATAAACAACAGACATCCATTACAGAGTCAGACTTTTAACCCTTCAGAGTAGCGTCTTGTGTTTGCTTAGTTTTTAAGTAGTTAAACATTACAAATCACCTTCTCCCCACCTGTAGCCAAATAAAAATCAAACAAGCCAAAGTTTGGCTCACCTTAAAAAAAAAAAAAAAAAAAACACATCCTCAAATAAGTTTATCTTTTTTATATTCCAGTCGTAGCTTCCTCCACTCCCACCTTCCCCAAGTAAGTAACCCAACCGTATCTTATAGTATCCTATAGTTTATCATCACTTGTGATACTTCTAATACAATATTTAATGACTAATTAAAAAACTTACCACTGAGCTACTGCTTTAAAACCAAGGGAAATTTATCATGTTGGAGACATCATTCGACATACTAGCTTTCAAAGCCTTTCTTCAATTGTCCTTGCTAATTTTTCTAATTATCAAGGACATCTGGGATCTTCCCTTTAAGGAGAAAAAAAAAAAAATTACCCTGAGTGTCTCTCTCTGAGGCAGTACTCAGCATCTTCCCCCAGCTAGGTGCTCCACAAGACCAGAAGAGGTAGAAAAGCAGACAGCACCAGAAGACAGATAACAAAAACGTGCAGGGTAAGGAAAAGAAAAGTTCTTACAACGATTTTCAGAGCTTTGCACATGTTTTAAAAAAAGCAGCACCCAGCTAAGGCAAGGGAGAATGAAACACAGGGACCAGTCCTACGGAGTAGGGAGGGATGCCCTGAGTGTCTACGGTCCCAAGGTACGAGCTGGGAAGGCACGCTGGCCCTGGACCGAGGCACCTGGCCTCTTCCCTGCACTCAGCCCACCGCTGTCAGCCCTAAATGGGTCCATCCTGCAGGAAAGTGGGGACAAAGCTGCCCCTGCCCAGGTCTCCGCACGCACGTGCCGCTCAGTTGGAGCCACCGCAACCGCGGAGGTTCAGCACAAGGCGAACCCCCCTCAAAGGTTCTTCATTTGCATCTGCAGCAGATTAAGGCTTGTGGGCAGGATATGCCGTGCCGCGACACGTCCCACCTCCCCCTCCTACGCCGCACCTATACGCAGGGCTGCGCCTGCGGGGCGCAAGAGACCCCAAACGCATCACCCGCCCTCTCCGCAGACGTCGCCGGCCCCAGGTCTGACGGGCACGTCGCCACGCACAGCCACTGTCCACTGAGAAGAGTCTTCAAGCGTTTTAAAGTCTGAAAATACCCAAGATTCCATTGTTTTTCCAACACGGGTATGAAAAACCAACTAGGTAGAGCTAAACACGCTCAGCACAATGCAGTCGCCAAAGCGTGGGAGGGGCCAGCAGCAGACATTTGGAGAGCAGAGGGTATCTTGGGTGTAATTAGCAGATGTTGGGGGATATGACCCCATTTCAGATAACCTGGAGATTCAGATAATTGGGCCTCAGACAATCGAGGCCATGCCGTTAATAGAAACTGCATCACGACTCTTTAACGGCAGCGTTCCCCCACGTGCCGATGCTACGCCTCCTCACACCGAGACACGAATTGGCGGTGCAATACGTGGCCGTGTTGTCTGTCAGCTGCCGGGCTGAGCAGCGAACCCCCTTTCCGATGGCACCGCTTCAGCTGGCTGCTTGGGAAATAGGTTAAGGGGGAGAGGCGGATTGCAGCCCCGGATGCCTGGGGACGAGGCTGTCTCCGAGCTGACGGGCTAGGTAAGCTCGAATTTGAAAGTGGGTTAATTTAACTGCCATTCAACCACCATTAACCGATGTAGGTTAATTTTATAGTCAGATAACTATTAAGAAACCAAAACATGAAGCAGGAAATGTCTCTGTGCATGCCAGGGGGGAGAGGTTTCCTCTGCGCTAATGCACAGCCCTCCCCTTCAGCTCGAACCTCTCATCCTTCCATTTCTGCACATCCCTCACATCGCCTCTTCGTATTTTAACCCTTGTCATTACACACTACTGGCTTCCCTCCCCCTCTTAAAAGACTATTTCCCTCTCACACGTTTACCTCGGTGTTCTGGCCCACCATTCTTTTTCTCATTTGTCACACAGCTCAACGCCGAAGGAAGACTAACAAATACAAACCTCATCCGACCGGGGCCAATGTCCGCTAAAAAAAGGTCCCGTCTCCCCCACGCATCAAATCCTAGTCCGTGGCAAACTGGGGCAGGGAACGACACCTCGCCTGGCGTGCAATGTGCCGTCACCAGCAATGCACGCAGTGTTCTTTGGGGTTATTTACCAGATTTAAAGCCTCCTCGCTTTTGGCAGTTTACCCTTTATCATGGGATGCCGCAGTTAAAAACGTACTTTATCTCTGGGCAATTTTCCTTCCCGCAGCATAATGACAGGTATTGTTTGTTTCTTTATACCGGGGACAAAACCCAACAATTGCTGGTTTGCCATAAAGGGAAAAAAACAATTCTCAACACCACCTTATGCCTGCAAAGGAACGGATCCTTTGGAAAAAGCAGAAGTGACTCATCACTCCGCGCACACAGCGAGCACCATGGCCAGGCAGATCCCCCCGAGATGCCTTCCCAGATTGCCTCCCTCCGACTTCTGCCCCTCCCTGGTCCCGCTGCTCCCACCGGCAGGAAAATGAGCCCCTAACCTTCGCAGAGGGAACGAAAGCCATGATGGCCCATTAGCACATGCTGCCCATCAAGCACTCACGGATCTCTGCTACCACAGACGTTTTTTATCCTATTAACAGTAAGTGCACTACGCAAAGCCTGAAAGCTCAGAGCAACGGCCTGGAGCTTAACCACGCGGCGGTAACGAGACCACAGCACGAACGGATGTTGGCAATTTCACCGTGCTTTATACGACCAGAGGAATACCGAATGGGACCATCTCCAGAAATGGCAGCAAAACCACCTCCGGAAAACCTTCTGCGCAGCGACCGGCACAGTCGGATGGAGACGCCAGAGCACAACCGTGTGTGCCGTGGGGATTTCTGACCCACAAAAGGCCGAGTGCCAGATTCCCTGTTGGCCTCCTGAGGCCTCGCTACTCCTATTAATCTTGTAAGGAAAGTCTTTTTCTCTCTTTTCCTCAGGAGCTCTAAAAGAACAGCCAACACAGCCAAAACCCAAACCTCACCAGCCTGCTCTTTGCCAGCACTCAGCCGCTACGTTTGTCGCTTTGTGCTAGGTTACATTAATTTTAAGCTTTATGGCTAATTATTATTCCTAATTTAACAAGATCATTGAAGGAGCCACAAGGCGTATTTCTTCTAAACACAGCGTTACGTTAATTTTGCTTTTATCAATTAGCAATCCAGTCTGCACTCCAACAGAAGGAAAGGCACCGACATAAGGACAGGTATAGGCTAGAAGGCTAGAATTAAAGAGCAGTCACCCCTGCCCCACACGCTCGTGTCTGCCTACTAGAGAAAAGCCAACACAGGCCCTGAAACAGGAGCAAAAACCTACTTTTTTTTAATGGATTGGCAGAAAATCACTGAATCACAGCCAGCAGAGCACTAGCGAGCAGCGAGGTTAGGCAGCTGCCACCACCATCCAACCAGAACTTTGTTACTGGCCAACACACTTCGGGTACGGAGCAAGCTGGTTTAGCTTCCACGTGATGGCTAGAAATCAGAAGAAAACTTGCATTTCCATACAGAGTACAACTGTGATGACAGCTTCTTATGCAAAACCAGAACCCTACAGTGTCTTTTTTTTTTTTACAGTCTCCTTTCAAAGTGAAATCGTGTATTTTAAATGACTGCTAACACCTCACACGGGGCCACTTGTTTAGAGGCCTGGATCTCGGGAAAATGCAACGTGTGACCACAGGCACATCTGAAAACACAGAAAACCCACACCTTCACCTAAAAGGGGAACACGGTGGAAACCAGTGGATTCTTAGATTCCAGCGAGGGTCCCAGCACAACAGGGACCTTCACACACAGCCTGTGTGTGTGGGAAAACCCCTTCGCGTGCGGCTTATCCTGGTGCCAGTTCTTCCCCTGCAGAGCCAGAGCAACGCAACGGTCGGTGTCAGAGCCTTCCTCTATAGCTCAGGGAGCAGGAAAGCACAGTCAAAGGCTCGGCTTTTAGAAGGGAAACTATAAAAGCCCCTTTCAAAGTTCAGAATGCCATTCCCAAACGAGTTGAGCAAGCCCTACGCTGTATTCTCTGGGCGGGAGGGACGGGGGACACGTGACGATGGGATCTCAGCGCGCATCAGCGAACACCCAACACCTCAGCAGGTGTAACGAACCCCTCCCGTTTAGCACTACGGCTTTTACAGACAGTCTGCTGACAGCCCTGTAGAGACAAATCGCTCCTCCAGCCGGCACAAGGCCGTCGGACCTGCACCCGGAGGCAGGCGTCCCGCCAAGGCAGGCACGCAACCTGCGACCCAGCCCCGGTCTGACATATACCTGAAGCGCTCCTCATCTTAGCTGAGCTTTTAAACAATTCCTGGAGATCCGAGCTGTAGCTCATGCACCTGGTACAAAAACCTGCCGTTTGGTCAGGCGTGTCCTCAGCAGCCCTCCCGCAGAGGAGCAGGCAGCAAGACCCCCGAAGTCTTCTTTCAAGCACAACCCATAAATTCCGATACCTTAAAAGTGACCAGTAAAAATAAGATGCAATTGGTTTGTGCTCCCTCTTCACAATGCTGAGTGAAATTTTAAAGGTTGTGTTGCCTGGGGTTTTTGGGGAGGTGGAAAAGAAGGAACCTCATTAATTCATAATTCACAAGTGAGAAGCCATTCAGGTTCCTTCTGAATTTCCTACTTGACAATTAAGAACGTCACGGATTTCAAGCCACAGAGGCTGCATCAAAGGTACCAGATCAGGGGAAACAGTGCTCCCACAAACAGTGTTATTTGGGATCCTTCCGGCAGCGCAACATCCACTGAAGCGTCTCGAGAACGACTGTATTAAGAAAATCAACTTTCATTTTAATCTTTCTTGCTGTCTTCACTGTATCAACCCTCCCATTCCTGGATTTGCCCCTAACACTTCAAGCTCCGGTTTTGGAATGCCTTTTGGCCTGTACCTCTGTTCCTCTGCACACGAATCCCGTTCCTCAACGGGTCCAAGAACCTGCGGCTCACTCCAGCAAGCACCCACCGCCCGGTGTCTGCCAGAGCACAGGCACCGCTCTGGGGATTAAGAAATCGGTGATTTGAAATGGCTCCCTTGCTGAATCGGGGGTTTAAATCCTCCTCCTGCCTCCAGGCCCACTTCTGTCAGGCCTCTAGGGAATCGGAGCGCTCAGCACACTCGGGCAGGATGCGCTGGCGAGCCGCCTTACGGAGCGCACCGAAGCGAGCTTTGTGCTGCTGCTCTCACCCGGCAGCCACGACACGAGGCCTCCGCTCCGGCTGCACAAGGAGATGAACGTGCGATGCTCAGGAGCTCCCGTAATTAAATCAGCTTCTTTCACAAACCTGAAGTTGATTCCCAACACGGGAGTGTTTGAGGTCCTTCACGCCAAGGTCAGGGAGTTGACAGCTTTCAGGTCTAGCATTCATCCCAAGGCTTGCAGGTGACCCGAAGCCTTCCGCTCTCCTCTTCACATTGGCACGTGTTTTCCCATGACAGGAATCGGCAGAGCCTCTCATTTCACATCTCCTAGAGTACCTGGATGGTAGGAAGGGACCCAGTCCACGGCTACTCCGTGGGCTCAGCTACTTCAGACGGCGGCCGACATGCTGCTGCAGCTTCAGAAGGGGCAGCTGCCTCTTCCAATAGCAAACGGAGCAGCTCAAAACCCATCCTGAGTCAGAATGAGCTGAGATAAATTGGCAGACTTTTAAAGCTGCCTAACAGGGCTAATTATGTTCCTTTCCTACTTCTATGCCAACAGCACGGGTGCTTCTTTCTAGGGCCGGGTGAAAAATCTTGCGTGCTCTCGCCGCAACAGATCTTGGTACTACAGCGAACAGCTCTAACAGGAGAATTCGGGACTGTGTTCCTTTAAGTCTGAACAACTTCAGCTTCTCCGTTAGAGACCATCAGCAAGTCCTCCAGGAAAACCAGAAAAACTTGGTATTTCTGATAATCGCGGGACTAAAAGTGTCAATTAAAAAATGTTCTGGGAAAAGCTTGCAGAGCGTAAGACATCCTAAAGAATAGCAGATGGGAATACGGTTCATCACTTTCAAAGGCTATTTTCATAGATTTGACAGATGTATTCAGACACACAGGAAAAAACCACGATAAACGCTAGTTTGCAGCAAGAGGCTTTCAAGCTATTTACACAGAGACTCGCTGTGCTCGACGGAGTGCAAGGTGTAGTGTCTACTCAAACCAGGATTTTTAGTTGAGAGATTCGCCCAGTAAAGCTGAACCAATACAACACCCCGCTACCTTCCCATTTCGCTTTTTGTGTTAAATACCAGCATTAGTGTACAAGGAATACAACAGTTGGTAATGCAACGGTTATTCAAGCATCTTAAAAAAAGGGGGGACACACTGTAAAATCACGTTATCAGAAGCAAACCCTCAGTTACCCACTTTTCAACAGCACGAGCTGAGAAAGGCAGTTTCTCAGGAGAGAAGAAGCCTGGGCGAGAGCGCGTACAGCGTTATCAATTTTCCAAAAGCCAGGAAATCACCACACATCACTCTCAAAATCGTCCTCGGGCTGAACGCAGAGGCTAGCAGAAATGCCTAAACTCACGTGGGTCCCAGCAGCCACCACTTACTATAACCTACTTTCCAGCATTCCGCATTTCAGTATCAATAATGCATCACGTCTCAAGTATTTCAACCCAAGGACGGCAACGGGAAAGCAACCACGGGTCTCAGACGGGGCCGGCTGACGCGTGGGTCACTCCGGAATGCGCCCCTGTGCAGGGCAGCCGGACACTTTCCGCACCTTAATTGGGAGCTGGTGACCTGTCCCCTCTGCAGAGGGGGTGGCCACAGAGGGGATGAAAGCCACACTAGTGCTTACTGGTGCGAGCAAGCAGCTACGCAACCTCCCCCAGCTCCTCTGAGAAGGCACACGCCGCCCGCCCTCTCGCCTGGGAGCCAAACCCAACAGGCAGGGCCAGGGCATCCCACAAAGGAGGCTACAGCACCCCCACCCCTGTGACTGCCCGTCCTTCGCCGGATGAATTATTTACCACCGGCGAAACGAGGGTGGCCAGCGGGGAAGAGCGAATTAGCCTACGGGAGCGCGAGACGCGGCAGCCACGAGGCAGCGTTTCAGCTTTCACCCGCGTCCCTGCCCGGCTGCTAGCGCAGCGTCATCACCAACCCTACTCAGGGCGAGGACCGAACGGAGTACGGAGCCTCCGAAGCCGGATCCCGCGGGCGGAATTTGCTTTACCTTCTATTTTCGCTTCCTCGCGATTTGGGTGCGTTGGGCGGCCTGGGGCGACCAGCGCAGGCATGTCCAAAGCACGCTGGAAACAACAGAATTGGCACCCCTTGAAGTTTTTCACAACAAAATTTATTAGAAGAATAGTGGTTTTGAAAAGTCTAGCATCCAGTGAAAACTACCATACACAACGTTACAGCTGGGAATGCGTTTCCAAAAATGACATGGTCAAATAATACAGTGGAGCCATTAAATCTTACACATGCACAACAAGAGAATCAGCGCTTTGACATACAATGCAAAAAAAAAAAAAAAAATCAAACCAAAAAAAACCTTAATTTGTGATCATAAGTGCTCTACTACATAAAACATTGATCATAGCGAGGAACAAAAAAATTCAAATCACACAGTACAAAAAAAATCTGTAAATAAATATAAACTACAGTACAAGAGAAATATTAAATTATACAATTCCGTCAAACTGTAAACAGTATATTGAAATGAGGTCCATAAGAGTAAAGGGGGGGGTTCCTGTTTTATTTTTTTTCCCATGACACTTGAACTTCTAGAGGTCAGAGAGAAATGCCGTTTTTCCATACTCTTCAAAGACTATGGGTTACATAAATAGAAAGAGAAGACTTTTGAGATGTAAAGCGTCAAATAATAAAGCAGAGGTGTCGCTCACGGCGCGGCAGGTTTCACCCGCAGCAGGTTTTACCCGCAGCAGCACGGGGGGGCCCCTC
>NW_010235719.1:0-240 GCF_000690775.1 Eurypyga helias
CTCTTAATAAGAGAATATAATGTATTCTGGGGGAAAAAAACTCCTATTCCTGTTCTATGCAGGTCTCTAATGCCTAATGTAATTCAGATAAGAAGTCAGTCAACCCTACACAAAAATTTGTTCACTACATCCATCTTGTCACCTGGTAAAGAACACGCAGGTTAAAGACGATTCATAGTCTCAAGCTTATATGCTAGGACAATGATTTAATTAAGACAGTGTCACGAACCTTCTTCTTTC